>NW_022987222.1:884530-1146585 GCF_010094035.1 Trematosphaeria pertusa | reverse complement strand
AGGCATGTTCTGCTGCCCGCGGTGGTGATGTTGGCATTGTGGTTGAAACAGGAGAGCCTTTGTTGAGGGGTCGTTTTCTCGTCATGCTCGCGCTTGGTTGGCTGAATATGGTCCTGTCTCGAAGTTGTAAAGTCTTACAGTAACAGCGACTGAAGAGAAAGCAGTGCGGCTCGTTAGTCCGCAAGAGAAAGCATGGGGTGGGCAGGCTTTTCTCTAGTACAGTAATTTGTACCGACCATCGCCAGGCCGTACGGCACTGGTGGCGAATTTTGGTCTGCTCCAAGTCATCCCGTACCACTACCATATTCCGGAAAGCCGCTACGAGTGGCAGTCTGCAAACTGTTGAGGATGCGCACGCGTGCATTTGTGGTTATTCACGCCGGGTATTCCCACCTTTTCCCACGCGGATCCTGATAGCATCCTCTAAGCCAACATAGGCTCACTTCCTGAGGTAGACGAAAAGGACATTCATTGAACTTTCGTAGACATTAATAGTGAAGAACTCGCTGTCATAGTCATATAGGGAGCCTATGGCGGAGAGGACGTTGCGTATGGATTACCGAGCGTTGTCGACAGTCCATCGAGAGAGCTCCACATGGCGTGGATGATGGTCTGGCGCTTGGAAATTGTCAAGAGCTCTGTCGCATAGACAAGGAATCAATCATAGAGGGCGGTGTCGGTAGGGCGTTGAAGGGAGGTGGCTAACAAGCAAGGTTAGCAATGTCACGCGCGCGATTACTCCCAAGCTAACGAGACATCCATCGATTCATTGCGGAACGTTTAAAGTACAGGCAGCATGTAGCACCCAATCATTATCCAACCGCTTTTCTTTGTGCACCGTACGGCCCAATCGCAGGTATGCGAGGCGTTTACCGGGCGCAGTAGCCACCGTCGACGAGGAGATCAGCACCCTATGAGCAGTTAGCCATGTTATCTGAGAAATTGAACGGAGTCGGCTTACAGTGGTGTAGGAGGAAGCATCCGAAGCGAAGTAGAGGAAGGCGCCCTTGAGCTCCTTGGCCTTGGCGTCACGGCCCATAGGGATCATGGAGTGCCAGAGGTTCTGAATGTCCTTGGGAACGAAGTCGGAGAGACCAGTGTCGATGTAGCCGGGAGAGATGGAGTTGACACGGGCAAAGTCCCTCCACTCGTTGGCGAGCGAGCGGGCCAGGTGGATGCAGCCAGCCTTTGCGACGTTGTACGAGGTCTGCTCCTGGGGGTAGTTGGCGATGTGGCCGGACATGGAGGCAGTGATGACGAGGGAGCCGGTCTTGCGCTCGCGGAAGTGGAGACCAACGGCGCGGGCGCAGTTGAAGGTGCCGGTCAAATCGGTCTCGATGACCTCGTTCCACTGCTCGACGGTGGCATCGAGAATGCCGTTGTCGGCGGTTTTACCCGCGTTGGCGATGAAGACATCGATCTTGCCGAAGTCCTGGATGACGTCCTGGACGAGCTTCTCGACGTTGGCGTAGTCTCCGACGACGCACTTGTAGGCCTTGCACTTGATGCCGTACTTCTCGCTCAGCTCCTTGGCGTTCTTCTCAGCGCCAGCGGCGCGCGAGTTGTAGGTGATGGCGAGGTCGGCGCCGAACTCAGCACAGCCTCGAGCGGCCTCGATACCGATACCGGTCGGGCCAGAAGCACCAGTCACAATGACGACCTTGCCCTTGAGGGACAGGAGGTCCTTGAGCTCCTCAGCTTGCGGGACGGGAGTAGGCATGTTGAGCGGTGGACTGGAGGACGAATTGGCAAAGAAAGGCTTGGAGAGAAGGGATTGAAGAGTGGGAAGGACTGAAGATAAAGGGAGAAAGACGGGGCGATGGAGGGGTAGAAGTATGCTCAGCAAAAAAAAAGGTTGAGCGAGCCGCCTTTGCTTTTGGTTAGTGAGGGGTGCAGTGACGTGGGTGCGTCCGTCGATGCGAATTCACGTCATGAACGGCCGCATGATTCGCCAATTGGCGGAACGGTGGGCTCGTCTGGGCGGATAGCGAAGATTTTCGGTCACAGACCCAGGCCCGAACAGGCTGGCGAAGTGGGTGTTGGAGCATCCGGCGTTGCTTCTGCCCCGCCGCCGCCCTGGGCGTCGCTATCGATAAGCGCACAGGCCCTCCTCCGAGCCCGGGCGGGACCCCATCCCACCTTGCGCCATCTGTTTCTCCAGAAAATATCTCACCACGCGCTGCTTTCGCACTCAACTTCTGATCACACGGGCAGAAATTTCTGCCTCCCTCGGTTCTGGTCTTGCTCTGCTCGGAAAGCTTCTCCACGCCGTTGCCTCTTCCGGACGGCTATCCCAACCGCCCGGATGCACAGTCAGCGATTACGTTCCTGACAAACTCACTCCATCGCATCTTGAATCACCTACGCAGGGCAGCAGGGTTCTCACATGCATCTACCCTGCATTAGCCCGCCTCTTGTGCCACATCTTAATCAACAGCTCCACTCAATCTCGGTTCCGCAGTGCTCGTGGCCGTTACCAACCATTGACTAACTAACTCTACATCTCCGCGATCGAATACACTGGAGCCCTTCAGGAACCGCTATTCTCCCTTGAGAAAGAGGTAGATCTTAGCTTCCATGACTGACGGTTAGTCACCAGATGCACTATCGGTCTCTGCTCCGGGCTCTGTTCCAGCAGTCGGCTATTCGGCCTGCTGCCAACCTTACCTATTTGCCACCAGGGGATACAAGAACCGACGATCGCTCGGGCATGTGTTTGCCTCTGAAGACCTTCTGGCAGCCCAATCACGCATCAACTCGGTACAGTACCGTCCGTCGCGTTTGCAGCCTTGGTCTGTGGACGTCGAACTCCGGTCTAGATGGGATTGCTTAGCTTAGCTTAGGAAAGGGAAGTATATCCGCGGCGCGCCAGTCTACAATATCTCGCAGGGAAAAGCCAACTCCGAGGGAAATGAGGCTCTAAATCACCCCGCGGGGTGTCTCCCGCTTCAGTCCATTAAGATTCATCAGTACTTTTTCTAGACCTTAGGTCGCGAAGGTCCACGCCAAGTCAGCCGCTGCGCTTACCCAGATAGTCACAGGCCCTGCACGTGATTGACAGACATGGTAACCGTGGTATCCTCTTCATTAACCGTGTAACCGCATCCTCTCAACAATGCGCGCAACAATCTCTCCAATATCAACGCCGCAGCCAGGAACGTGAGGCGGACCCTCAAACACTAGTCCCAATTGATCCAAGCGGCGACCAGGGGTTCCGCGCCGGGCTTCGCAGCTGGAGCAACATGTCAGCTCTACGTCTCACTGCCTCACCACCTTTCCCACGACCTCAACCCCTTCCCTCCGCCCTAAGTTGAGGAGCAAAATCTGCGTATCTCGCATTGCGACCTCACTACGTCACCTAGTCTGCAAAAATTCGAATCGAACCACCCAAAATGGTCCTCCACGGCCTCCTCCCAAAACCCCTAGCCGCCAACGACGTTATCGTCGGCCAGCTGCTCACACATCCCCTGCACCCCGAGCGAGATGGCTTCTACTCGCAGCAGGCGCACGAGGAAGTCGACGAGCTCAATGACTACCACATCCAGCTGCGCTACCGCGATGTCTTCTCCGTCGACCAAGAAGGCCGCTTCATGACCAACTACGGCGCCAAATTCGATCTCGGCAGGATATACAGACAGCCCAACCTCCTCACCGTCTGCGCCGAGCAGATGATACAGCGCACGAGCATGCACCCGAGACGAGCGTTCGAGGCCGTGTGCAGCGACCCCGAGGCGCAGCAGTGGATATATGAGCTGGCGAAGGAGCACAAGGACTTCTTCATGGTGGTGGGCGTCACAGAGTTCAAGAATGCCGTGTTCAAGCGCGCGAAGCTTCGGGATGCAGGCGCTTCTAACCTGCTGAGCGAGATGCCGCTCGAGAAAGGCGCCAAGGTCCCCCGCTCCATTGCACGAAGAGACTCGACGCTCGGTGCACTGAGCACCGAGCCGCACATTTCGGGCGTCTTTGGGATGGATATCAGACGGTGCATGGCACGGATCACGACACCGGCGGAGCCTCACTCTCTGTCTGATATAGGATATCATTGGGTCTACTACGATGTCCCCGGGAGTACAAGCAAGGAGCAGCTGATGATCGGATTGGGAGGTGCGCTGAAGGCAAACGAGCTGCGTCTGATGCTGGACCTTAGCGAGGAGGATGTCCAGACGAATCTCGACGCCATCAGCCA
Organism: Trematosphaeria pertusa; assembly: GCF_010094035.1. Lineage (NCBI taxonomy): Eukaryota > Fungi > Ascomycota > Dothideomycetes > Pleosporales > Trematosphaeriaceae > Trematosphaeria > Trematosphaeria pertusa. The sequence continues at coordinate 1,142,399 of NW_022987222.1, read as the reverse complement.
GCTGAGCCTGGACGCCTTGAGCGCGGCTGCGAGTCCCATGCTCCGGCCCCATTCGCCGGCTCTCAGGGGCAGGTCACCATCTCCGCACCCGACTCTGAAAGCCCACTCTTGAGCTTCTACGTGGAGAGCTTCTCGGTTGTTTTACGGACACATAACACTACTTGGGGTTCTGGGGGTCGAGTACCCTCCGGGTGGGGCATCATCGTAGGTAGGATAGAACTGGGGGTGTTCTGAGAGAGTTACTCAACCCTAACGGCCGAACCTTTATGTTTTCAAGACTGCAAAATATCTTTCTATACCCCCTGATATGTCTAGATCGATGCATATCTGGTTGTCATGCTCTGGCGTTGGGCTTCCTATAGCAACTACAAATATCACTGAATATACTCACGGTTGCCCTTAATCTGCAGTATTCTACGTACTCCCCCGAGACAGTATAGCGAAAAGTCCCCCCATGGTATATTTAGCTTTGTAGTCAGGGCCCCACCACGCCTAGACAAGGATGGCCTCGCGTCCGTCGATCCTACAGCCAGCACCTCACGAATCAGATAAAGCAGCCCTCCTCTCTTTTCTTTTTTCCTCTTGCCAGATCATCGTCGAGCTTCGACACTCGTTCCATTGACCTTGCTCGCACGTAGTAGCCAGCATGGCGTCGTCGCCGTCGTCAGCACAAGGCACCGCCACCTCTCAGGTGCCAGAGCCTCAGTACTCCGACGCCCTGATCCCGGAAAGCGATGTAAGATGAGGGGCCGAAGCCAGCACGGCGGTAGCGAATGCTGATGCGGGTTGTGTAGGACAGCGGCGATGCGGATAGCGCGATTGGCGGGCTGAGCTATGCGTATGTGCGGCACTACCTTACTTTGTCGGTGTGGTGGAGTGCGTGGTTGGGTACTGAGGGACTTACTTGCACAGGTCGTCGACGACGAGTGCGCGCTCGGAGATCTATGCCCTCGTTGAAGAGTTCGGACGCACGTATCATGGGTATAAGGCTGGGAGTAAGTTGCTACAGGACGGTATTATGAGATTTGAGGGTGGCTAAGATGCGGTGCAGAATATGTTATGCCTAATGATGAGGTACTGTACATGGCAGCTGCGTCACGTGTTTCCCGATTCTTCGATGTGTTTGCTGATGAAGAGTGCAGAAAGAAAGAGATAGATTGGATCTCCAGCACATGCTCTGGCTGCTCACCGTGGATGGCGCGTTGGGCCTCGCGCCCATAGAGAATCCTAGGCATGTCCTGGACATTGCTACAGGCACGGGGATCTGGGCTATGGACTTTGGTACGTACTATGACTTAACCCGCTATACTATCTCACCTTTCATACATGCATCCACTCCATCTCCCACCCCATTCTCGTAACCACTAACCCCTCCCACACAGCGGAACAACACCCCACCGCCCGCGTCATCGGCACAGATCTCTCCCCCATCCAGCCCTCCTACGTCCCCATAAACTGCGCCTTCGAGATCCACGACGCAGAGGACGCCTGGAATTTCTCACGCCCCTTCGACTACATCCACGGCCGCGCCCTACTCTCCTGCTTCGTCTCGCCGCGCAGCATCCTGCAAAAAGCGTACGACGCCCTCGCGCCCGGCGGCTATCTCGAGCTGCAAGACGGCCTCTTCCCCTTCCTGTTCCTAGACCCGCAGCCACCCGCGGGCCATCCACTGCGCGTGTTCTTAGACAACGCGCTAGAGGCTAGTAGGCGGTCCGGCCGGGCCTGGGACAATGCCCAGCATTACCGGCGATGGATGGTGGAAATTGGCTTCGAAGCTGTGGAAGAGAAGCGGTTTAGCTGGCCGTGCGGGCCCTGGGCGAAGGGCGACAGGATGAAGAAGCTGGGCGCGGGGTTTCTGGAGGATTTGACGCATGCGGTGGAGCCGATTTGTATGAAGCTTTTTGTTAAGGTGCTTGGGTGGGGGGAGGAGAGGACGAGGAGGTTTTTGGAGGACGAGTTGTTGCCGAGTTTGGGGGCGAGGAGGACGTATTTGTATGAGACTGTGTAAGTGCGCGGTGCTTTGACTAGCCGGGAAGGATGAGGGTTGTGTGGGGTGGAGTGCTGACGTGCGACAGGTTGTTTGTGTATGGGAGGAAACCATTAGATGCGTGAGGGAGGGGAGTGAGCGTAGGCAAGGTGCTAGACGAGCAAGTATACGCATTTGAAAGCAGACGGTGTATAGTCGGCAAATCGGAACCTTCGAAACTCAGTCAGAACGCATCGACGTACTTGCGAATGCTAATATCTAGCGACTGGAGGTTCTGAAGCGTCGATAGAAAAACGACCAGTCTACGGATATAAACTCTTAACTTCGGACTGTTCGCGTAATCAGCTGGAGATGAGATGCTGCCGTCGCGGCAGACAGGTCGACTGAGCCCCTTTGATCGGCCTGTGCCTGTTTCGAGCAGACTATCAAATCCTTACTAGAAGAGCGACATATCTTACCCTTGCCTTCCAAATTCTGCATGATAGCGATGCTCACTTTCCAGACTCAAACTCAATCTGCACTCCCAGCCCCTCTGGCAATATCTTGCTGACTATCATCTCGCCAGCACCAGTCGCAACCATAGTTTGAAGGGCATTCGCGGCGCTCAATAACACTTCGCTCGTCACTTCTGCCGTTGGTAACTTGGCCTTGAGCAGGTCTCCGAACTGTTTAGTGGACGAGGCGGTCATCAAGACATAGCCAACGATGAAGGGAAGCTGGCTCTCCTTCTCGATGTAACCTGGCCCGTAAATCCTGATGAGTTGATCGCGGCAATGGTCTTTGACTACGCGGAGCAAGCGCCAGCACTGCCGATGGTGCCTGAGATAGTCGAAGGAGATCTCTACCATCTCGGCATGAAGCAAGTCCCGGAGCAGTCCGAGCAGTTTGGCGACGGGGAGCTGCTTCCTGCTTTTCTGCTGGCTCGCGGGCGTAGCGTCGATGTCCTTGACCATAGTTGTCGACCCGTCGTTCTCATCCATCTCGTACTCCCAGTTGCTTTTCTCGATAATCTTCTCGACATCTTCAGCCCTGAGATCGCGACACCCATTCATGTTGCAGTACCGTCCCTTGAACATCTGCAATACCGCTCCAAGCTCCTTGAGACCTTGAGGCCCGCGCTTCGACAAGACAAGCCCCTTCTTCTTGCGTTTCGACTTCGCCATATTCACCGCCGATGCGCCCATGGCAATCGCAAACCGCTTGAGGCAGTCGTCCGGGTCCTTGGGCGCCTCGCCAATGAAGACAACGTTCCGGCCTTGCAAGCTGGTGGCGACATCCATGTCCTTCCATTTCTCCGGTAACATGTTCTCATTCTGAACGGCATTGTACAGATGCGCGCAGGACATGATGCCGCCCCACGCATTGGCGAAGGTGATGCTAATCTCGTGATGACGCATCTGGATATAGTATTTCCATAGGCCGCACGACCAGGGGTGTTTTCGGAAGAGATGGTAGGGTTGCGGAATGTTGACGCGGCCTGCCCGTTCAGCGATTTTGCGCTGACGATCCTCTTGAACCCATCTCTGCACAAAGCCGACAAACTGCTGCAAAGCGTCGTCGTTTCGCTTCGGCCAGGTGTCCATCTGGATGTCCTTGTGGAAGTCCAAATTCATATTGATGTTGTTCCGGGCGAAATCAGCCGCGTCTGCGAGCTTCTTGAAACCAAGGTCTACCTGGTCGCGCAGGATGTGGTGGATGTCCAGGAACAGCGTGGTAGCAAACACCAGTGGCAGTGTTACTTGCTTGGTTTGGAACATCGTACTGAGGAGCCTCGTCAACTCGTCTTCCGCGGGCGGATTCTCGTTGAAACCAGAGAAGTAGAAGAATTCGGGGAGTATCTCTAAGAGCAAGATCTTGTCCTCCTTTAGCTTCTCCCTATCACTCTTCTTCTGTCGGTCACTGGAAGGATCGTAGACCCCATAAAATCCAAGCTTCATCTCGGGAGTCGGATAGGCTTTAAGCACACCACAGAACGCACCCAACAGAGAAGAGGCTGTCCAGAAGATAGCCTCCGCGAGATCGTACATCCGGTAGTTGATTTCGTCATCAGGGCGCGCTCTGAAATTTGGATCGGTGCCTTCAGCAAAGCAGGCCCCTGCATAGTACATCTCTAGCATCCTGTGCGCTCCTCCGTGTTTGGCAAACATCTCTTTGTAGTCGTCTATCATTGCCCGGGCAAGATCAACGGCGGTGTTGGTCGTGATTGAGGCAGCCACAATGTCGTGCATGCCATGCTTGTAGCCTTCCCAAGCGCGAGTGACTTCTGTGCGCAGTTTATTGAGATCGTGAAGCAAGAGATAGAAGGCAAAGAAGCTCTCCTCAGAGTCATCCAGACGCTCGGCCTTGTAGATTGGTCTGGCTGCGGCACCGGCGGATGGCACTTGCACATCTGGAGCTTGTTCGAATTCTTCTGAAGGCTCTTCCAACTCAAGATGTTCGAACACGTTGATGACCTCTTCAATGTCCTTGGGCTTATCCGGTAGGACTGCAGATTCCTTTGGAAGCCTTGGAGCTAATATCTCACGAACCTTCTTCAAAACGCTCACGAAGAAGGCATGGCGGTCATCCGAGTCGCGTCTCGCTGTGGTGTCCTCGAATGCATCGGAGACGACGCCGGAGTATGACTGTCGTAGAGCGATTGTAGCGTCGAGCAGGGCGGCGAGCTTACGCGGCACATTGATTGGCGGATCATCCTGTCCCGCGATGTGTTCCGCGAGAACTGTCCAGTCTTTGATCGCGATCGTGTACGTGTGCTGTCCTTTGGAGGCTTTGGCTTGCTTCTTGGAGTTCTTTGCCTTGGACGAGATGTACCCGAGTCTCCTGGCGGTTGATGCTAGCCATTGAGCAATGGAGTCGCTATGCACTTGGTTAGCTTCGAGCCCAATATGTACAAGTCGGATGGTTAGATTTACGTATAGTTTTTATACTGCTGATATGTGCTCGAGAGATTCTTTGGAAGCATTCTCGCCGTCAGCTGGCCGTCGACTAGAAAGTTTGCGCGGTCGGGTTTTGCGGGCTAGATATGCCCAGATGTTGCGTCGGCCTTCAGAGTAAGATTGGGAACCGAACGAGAGCATGTGTGTAGAAAAGGTAGATAGGGTAAGCTTTCTGTGTCACGCTTGCAAGGATGGTCCGCTCCAGAAGCATTCCTGCTGTTTCCGTTTTCACCGCTCTGCTCGGAGCGGCGCAAACGGCTACCCGCGCTGGACCTGTACAAGGGTTAGGCTGCGGGTGCATGGGACAAGCATTTGAGGCTGGATGAGACGTTGTGTCGCCAACCGAAGCCATATGATTGGACAGCTTAACCAAAAATGGGCATATCAACAACGGCCATTGACGGACGGCTAGAGACAGAGAAGCGGTCAGCATCAGATTAGTAGTGCACTGCTCTGCGCATAATCAAGGAGACGCATTTTTGCTCTATTACATGGAGGACATGTCTACATGGAAAAGAACTATTTGCTGATTGCAAGAACTGTTATTGGCTCAATGAGAGACCATGAAAATGAGAGAACACCGAATAATCGCGCCCTAGCCAGAACCGGCCGCGATTGGAACTCCGACTCCGGAATGAAGCCGTGTGCATGCACTATCCCCACATTCAACCTGCATTACCCCACGCTGACCGCAATTAGAAGAGCAGGGCGGCGCCAAACACAACACTAGCAGCAATCATGCCGACAAAGCGAAGCGGGATCTCTACACCAGCGGCAGCTCCTGTGCCATTTCCATCCGAGGCCGAGCCGTCAGGGGTACGGGTAGGTTCGCCGGAGCCAGGAGTAGCAGTCGATTCGCTGGGCTCGCCAGAGAAGTGAGATCCGTCACCCTCAAGACCAGGGCCAGTACCAGCACCTTCATCCATGTATTTCACAGCGCCCTGAGGGATGGCCGGGAGGAGGGTGGTCTCGACCTCCCAGTCATCGTCCGCGGGTGGGCACTGCGATGCTTCGCCTTCGCCTTCGGCCTTTGCACCGCCGGTGCCAGTGGGGTTCTGGGCGTTTGCGTAGGCTTCCTTGAGCTCCTGGAAGTCCTCATTGGGCTGGATGCCGTTGTCGGTAACTTCGACGATACCAAAGCCGTTGGGCTCGACGGTGTACTCGTAGGCAAGACCGCCGGAGTAGACTGCGGACATCTGGGTCGAGAAGAGAGCGGCGACCTCGCCCCACTGGCGATTGGGCTCGGTGCAGCCGTGCTCGGACAGGAAGATAGGCTTGGCGTAGTTCTTGTACGTCTCCACCTTCTTGTCCCAACCAGCGCCCTTGAAGGTCTGCAGCCTGTTTTCGAAATCGCACCATGAGTAGTCGTTATAAGCGAAGAAGTCGGCGCGCTCATCGTCGGTGCCGCAGTCGAAGTAGAGAGCTTGCTGCTCGATGACCTCAGCGACGTCGGCGGCGGAGTAGCCGACGGGGATTTGGCGGGCGTGGCGGTTGGAAATGTACTGCTTCATGTCGCGCGTGACGGCCTTGATGTAGGGGGCAGCATTGGTGTTGTTCTTGGCGTTGATAACCTCGTTTCCGGAGAAAAGGAGAAGAAGGTTGTTGTAGTCCGCGAAAGCGTCGACCGTTGCGAAGACTGATTGCAGATACACATCGTTGTATGAGCGGTGGAGGGTGTCTTCCGACTCTCGGTTAAGCGAGTACTTGGGCGTATTCGCATCGAGGGCTAGGTAAATGCCGGCCTCGTCGAGCATTGCCATCGCTTCGTCATGGCTCTGCGAGTTATCGATCGTGTAGATGCGGATTGTGTTGATACCGAGGTCTTTGAAGTTTTCAATGTCGCGCTTCAAGCTTTCGGTGTCGAGAAGAGGATCCTGGGCGTCCGCCGCACCACCTGTTGAGATTAGCAGCCATATCATTAAGTACATATGGCGTGAACATACCTGGCTGATAAGCGACTCCTCGAACGTAGAATCGCTCATCGCCTCGATAAAATGCATTACCCTTCACTGTGACCGGCGTAAGATTTCCTCGCGATTGTCGGGGCACGATTCCAGCGAATGCAGGGGCAATGGCAGCCCCCAAGACGGAGACGGCGATAAAGGACTTCATAGTGAAGACCGGAGGAACGAAAGAACAATTAAAAGTAGTAAATGGCAAGTCTCTAGTCTAACGAGTGACTGGTAAGTATGGACGGTGGAAAAGGCTCAAACAGAAAACATGGAGGAGAAAACAGGATCCGGGTCGACCGGTATTTGAGCCAGGAGGCCCTTTTTCTTGGAAAACCCCATTGCCACGCATGTGGAACGGGCAAGAAAATGCCAACCCTCCCGTGCCGCCTATCTGTCTGGCGTTGCCCGATTGCCAAGAAGATGAGAGTTGGCGGCCTGCGCGAATGGCGGAGCGGACGCGAGGGCCAAGAGGCCCAGCACCGGGTAGCTAAATGATGAGAGGCGGTTACGCATCCGCCCAGGCTTGATAAGGGGTAAGTCTCCAATAGCTGCAGAGTTCGGGGATGGAAAATGAACGCTTTGATTGCGTGGGTGTCTTCCCGCCGCCGACACAGCCTCGTTCTATGGACCGTCGGATTGGCATTCTGATCCTGTTGCTCCAACGGACTATTTGTGTGAGATGAAGCGCTGGGCAACCTGAAACAAGGTGAGAAGTTGAGGATTGCACGGGAGATGAGACACGCAAGTGTAACCTGCAGCTGGCGAGAATGGGCGTCCTGATAATCTTGGCGCCATTTAACAGCTGAGTCTATGACGACAACAGCGTTTTTTGATATCTGTGATGATAAGTATAGTCTTTCTCCTGGGAAGTGCGCGACGTTTGGCACTTTTGGGATTTATTTGGCGACTAGGACACGGTAACGGATCCGGGTCCTGCATGCCGTCCGGAGCTGGACGCACTGGAGAGGCGCAGAGGGGAGTGACCGAGAGACGTCTCGTTGACTTTTGCAAGTCCCTGGTCTGTCACTAGACCGGTTTCGACTAATCACGTGCCGGCGCGTCCGCAATCACCTAGGTCCAGGCCTCCATGCCCCATTCACTTCGTACGGTGAAAATAAGTCGCTATTTCACTAACAGTGTACCACAACAGGTGGTCCGTAGAATAATGCTAGTGCTAAGTAGGAATAAAATTCACCAAGTCGCTGGCTCCTCACGCTGCTTGCAGGGAAAGTCGTACCGAAGGCAGACATGGAAGCCCTTCCATGACTTTCCACTTCACCGCAGCCTGCGCCGCCGGTCACGCTACTTATACTTCCCAAGTCGCGCACAAACTCTTCCCACACATTCATTATAGCAAACCCCCTCAACAGCTGCTAACCCACAGTCTCCTCACACTCGACAACCGTGCAGAGCTACCCCGCCATGGACCAAGCAGCCCGCGGCGCAGCGGCCCTCAGCGCAAGCAAGTACGATGAAGCTATCAAGCACTACACCGACGCCATAGCTACGAATCCGCAGGCCGTCGACTACTACATCAAGCGCTCCACCGCCTACCAACGCTCCACGAAATATCCCGAAGCCCTCGCCGATGCCGAAACCGCCGTCGCTCTCGCGCACAAACGCGCACGCCGCGAGCTTATCAAGGAAGCACAATTGCGTCGCGGCATTGCCCTCTACTTCGTCGAACAATATGCGAACGCCGAATACATTCTCGCTATCGTCAAGAAGCTGAATGAGAAGGAGAAGACGTTGGCAATTTGGAATATGAAGGTTGCCGCGAAGCTAAAGGGTATACCCGAGGACGATGAGCGGAGGAAGGTCACAGCGAAGGAATGGCCTGAAGTTGAGGTACCGAGCGCCCCGTCGGCTCCGAAGCCAGCTAAGAGCGAGGAGAAGGGGAAGGCGAAGGTGGAGGCAGCTCCTGTCGCACCGAAACCGGTTGTGCCCACGCCCGCAAACAAAATCAAGCATGACTGGTACCAAAACAACGAAAATGTGACACTCACGCTGCTAGCGAAGGGTGTGCCGAAAGACAAGGCGACTGTGGACATCGACAAAGATTCTCTCTCCATATCGTTTCCTATTGAAGGCTCGAGCTCTGACTTCAACTACACACTCGATCCCTTCTACGCTGAAGTTGATCCCGCCCAATCTAGCTTCCGAATCACGCCTACTAAGGTCGAAGTCACGCTCAAGAAAGCCACTCCGGGTGTCAAGTGGCATGCACTTGAGAGCGACCGCAAGACCGAAACTCCAACCGAGGAGAAGGCCACCATCCCTTCTCATGTCCTCACGGGCAAAACCAATGAGGCAACACCGGCCTACCCAACATCTTCGAAGAAAGGAGTGAAGAATTGGGATCAGATCACAAAGGAGGATCTTGCAGAAGAGGACGATTTTGAGGGCGATGAGACAACGCGCTTCTTCAAGCAGCTGTATAAGGGTGCTGCACCAGAACAGCAACGCGCCATGATGAAGAGCTACCAAGAGAGCGGTGGCACGGTGTTGAGCACGGATTGGAGTAGTGTCGGCAACAAATACGTGAAACCTGAGCCTCCCGAGGGCATGGAGGCGAAGAAGTATTCCGGTTGACCACTTCTTTTCCTTGCATTCAGGAACGACAGGTCCACGATGGCACGAGCGGGGACTATGATTACCCGCAACCTTTTCCAAAACGCATGGCGGCGGTGTTATGGGGTCATGGCGTTCGTTCGATTTCATGATGGCATGAGCCAAGCTATCATCTAAAAGGCATTTGCCTCACAGAAGAGGGTTGAGCAATGGTATGCAGCTACCATCACCCTTCAGAATGGGATTATTTCCGCATATCTGTTCCTTAGCATTTGTAAAGCTGTGTGACTAACGGCATATTGACCGCGATCTTAGTACCGTCTCGGTTTCCTCGCTTTCTAATAACCAATCTATCTTATTCAGCATGATCTACTTCGCCTTCTAGGTCGCTTCCCTTCAGCTTCGTCGATATGTATGCTCTCGAATTGGCCAATGGAGTTCCTCCCCTGAACGGTTTTGTCATCCAGAACTCCAGATCTTGCCCCTCTCATCCTGACTGGATGCCGCCAGTTGTCCTCTCCCTCTACTCTATCCTCTCTCCTTCCCTTGACAATCGCCCTTTCTCGCGCGTGTTGTCCTGCCAAGCTGTCTCCAAAGACTAGACCTCTGGCACCCTTACTAAGCTCGTGGCCCGCAGACGCCGAAGCTCCGAGCCAGGCGAGCTTGAGCTTCCCCGCAACGTCATCTTTGTCAAAAAACAACCTTCTTGCAGCCACACGGGCCGATCCTGTGAGCATGCGACTCTTTCCGCCTTCAAATCGCGCGCTTCTGGACTTCGATGCGGGGTGAAGCACTTGTCGCAAATGTTCGCCAGAACTGTTCATATAAGAAAAGCTTTCCTCCCCTCCATATTGAGCAACGCGACTCGATCGAGAGCCACTACGATACATCGAATTCCGCAAGAAAGTGACAGAGGGCAATTGAGAAGAATGGCTACCGCGTCGAAGATCCATCTTGAGGCTTCGCAGCAGCCGGAGTTCTATGTGCAAGGGATTACGGGGGATAGCGCGAAGACGGCGAGCGAGCTGTTGCAGGAGAATCATGAAAAGTACCATATCTTCTTCAACCAGGATGGGTTCCATGTACGTCTCCACCCGAGTGGCTTACAGCTTTCCACAAGCTAACATGGAGCTCGACAGAACCACATCGTCCACCACCTCCTCACCATCTTCGCTCTCAAAGCCACCCCCGACCAGATCAAGAAAGGCTACGATAACAACACGTCATATCAGCGTCCTCCCGTCCCGCTCCACAAGAAGATTGTCGATGATCTGCATGACCCCGAGAGATATAAAACGTATTTGGGCAACGAGAAGTCCTACCACGATTTCATGGTGTTCTTCCAGGCCGAGATCGAGAAGAAAGGATGGGAGAACGTGCTGAATGAGTTTGTGTTCAAGGGAGACGAGAGGGCAGACGATATGCTTGTGCGCATGTTCGCAGGCCAGTAGAATGCGCATCTCCACAACTGGTCTCAAAGCTGACAGGATTGCATAGGCTTTCTACACCCCATTATCCACCTAGGTTTCGGCGTCGAGTTCCGCCAACCCGCCATCATCGCCGAAGCTCTCGCGCAAGCCGCAGTGCACGACAGCTGGACGAAGCCCCTCTTGATTGGCGCTGAGGAAGCCGCGAAGTCCAATGGTGCCGATCCAAAGTCTACGAAGACGGTAGTCGAGCTCCTCAAGGACATGCAGGCGGATAAGAAATTGAAGGCTGCTCCACAATGGAAGGATGGCAACAAGATCCGTGATGGCATCTTAAAGCGCGCACCGGACGAGATGGTCAAGTACGCTGCGCAATACGTCATCTCGGAAGACCAGCTTGAGGAGAAGACGGCGGAGATGATCAATGCTGCTGGTACGATCCCTCTCCACCCCTCTTGCAATCGAAATTGCTGATTGATTGGGTATAGTATACTACACGGCAACCGCCCAACACCCACCCAACCAAGTAAAATTCGACTTCTTCTATATGCACTGCGTAAACTGCAGCATCTTCTTCTCCTCCTTCCTCCACGCCTCCTTCCTAACCCCCGCCACCAAACGCCGCCTCCTCGAATGGAAAGTCCGCAACGACCTCACCATGTACGTGTCGCGCGGCTCCCCAGACCTCTCCCTTTCCCACATCACTTCCTACAAATCCAGCCAGGATTCGTCATGGGACGACATCATCAAGAGGGCCAATAGGCTCGAGGACGATGGCCATACGAGCAAGCTGATTAGGGCGCTGGCGAATGGGGAGAAGGTGTGTAAGGGTTTTGAGGACAGGGAGGGGTTCTTGGTGAAGGGCGATATGTGGAGGGTGATTAGTAATATGGTGATGGATAGTGTGGAGTCCGGGGGTCCGCATTGGGTGAGGGGTTGTGGATTTGAGGAGGCGTGGGAGAAGATCCCTGAGAGGGAAAGTGCGAGGTTGTAATTGTAGCTCTGGTCTCCCAGACGGGGGAACCTTGGAAGAATACGCACGTTCTTGCACAGTCGCGCGACTGATTCGTTCCTTCCAAGAACGCTACCTGCGCAAGCTGTACTCCGTCGCATGAATGAACCACGACTTTTGCCAGCAAACCACGCCGCAACGGCTTGTCCGCAAAGCACAACGCACCGCGTCGCACTCTCCCTGAGCCTATCCCCGAGCTGCCCTATCGTGACCTCTCCTTGGCATATCTTTTGCACTCCTTCCTCATTGCCTAATCGCACGAGAACGCTTTCCAAGGTTTTGCACCATCCCTTAGCGACCTTATTTCCAAGCGACACCCTCCCATCGAGGCCAATCAGATCGCGCTGCTCCGTAAGTGCTTATCCGCTTCGACTAACTACAACTTCCTTACACTGTATCCTTCTTCGAACAACACGGGGCGTTCGGGCGCAACAATCACGGCGACGGACGAATTGTCCCTCCGCAGGAATGCGCGTGTGGTGGAGGTATCGGCGTCCAGCGTGCGGACTGCCGAGCGAACGTGTGGGGCCCAGGCCGCGGGATGAGTAATCCATGGGGGATACCTGGTATAGGTTGGTAGTGTCGTGTCGGTGTATTGCTGTAGCACGAGAGGGGGAAGTATCCGAAAAGTGCCCTGGGTAGCCCGCCCCGAAAAGTGGCCGCCGCCGCCGCACCGGGCAGGGCATAGAGGGGTACGTACGTAGGTATAAAGGTACGTTGGTAGGCGTCGTCGCTCTTTCCAGTCTCAGTCAATCAATCAACTCTCTCGTCTCTCTCCACATCTCGTCCATCTACAGCTCCCACCGAGCCCACAGCGCGCGTCGGAACCGCTCTACCCACTCTCCAACTACCCCAATCCCCCGCCTTTCCAAAATGCAAATCAAAGCCGTCTTCGGCGGCGCTGCCCTCAACCCGCACGGCGCCTTCAGCACCGACGCCGCCGTCCAGGAAGCCTTCGCGCTCCTCAAGCGCGAAGGCGTCACCACCCTCGACACCGCGCGCCTCTACCCGGGCTCCGAGGAGACCATCGGCCGCAGCCCCGGCCACGAATCCTTCATCATCGACACCAAGCTCCTCGGCGGTTTCGGCCCGGGCTCCCTCAAAAGAGACGCCGTGCTCGCCGACGCCCAGGACAGCCTGAAACGCTGCCAGATCGACCAGTTCGACATCCTGTACCTGCACGCGCCGGACGCAACCGTGCCGATTGAAGAAACGCTCGAGGCCGTCAATGAAGTCTACAAGAAAGGACTATTCAAGCGCTTCGGCCTGAGCAACTACACCGCCGAGCAAGTGCAGGAGGTCTACGATGTCGCCAAAGCGAAGGGCTATGTTCTCCCTAGCGTGTATCAGGGCAACTACTCGCCCGTCGCGCGCCACCTCGAGTTCCTGCTCTTCCCCACCCTGCGCAAGCTAAACATGGTGTTTTACGCCTACTCGCCCTTAGCTGGCGGCTTCCTGACGAAGACGCCGGCGGACCTCGACGCCGGCGCCGGCCGCTTCAACGCCCAGGCCATCGGCGGCATGTACAAGAACCTGTACGACAAGCCCGCGCTGCGCGAGGCGCTCGGCGAGTGGAGCGACATCGCGGCGAAAGAGGGGACCAGCAAGGCGGAGCTGGCGTACCGCTGGGTGGGGTACAATTCTGCGATGAAGGCGGAGCTGGGCGATGCGGTGATCTTCGGAGCGAGCAGTCTCAAGCAGATTGAGCAGACGGTGCAGGGGCTGAAGAAGGGTGGGCTGAGCAAGGAGGCGGCGGAGCGGATTGAGCAGCTCTGGGAGAAGGTCAAGGATGTGGCGCCGATTGATAATTGGAATTCTACTAAGAGGGACTGAGTGGAGGAGGAGTAGGCGAAGTTACGACTATAGAGATAGACGTCATAGGTCCCCAGGAGGACAGACGGAATGAAATATATGCTTACGACGACGATTGGCATCAGTAGATGCTCTGTGGATGGAAGAGCGTACCACCCAGGGCACTTCGACCAATAGGCGAACTGCGTCAGATTGAGTATACCGCATAATGGAGGATAACTCTGTTGCATTGATCCTGTCTGCAGATAGATTTGATAATAATACAAGCTGTCTATTCATACACCTCAAACCTTTCAAATACCCACCGACCCTGCCCTGTACACACAAAGGAAACCCAGACCGATTTAATAAGTCCCAAAGATATGCTTTTCTCGATTACGCGGCCTCTATAGACTATGCCGAATAGCATAGCCCTGCGCCAGTACAATGCCATGTTTCCATTCCATTGCAACGCCCCATCCCGAGTGACAAAAGAGATCCCAACAGCGAATGGAATAGATAGATCGATTACCCGGGGTATACCATTACTCCGCAATTAGTCTGGTCGAAGTCGCTGATAATGGAAAAAGAGAGGGAAAGGAAGGAGAAGTTTACAGCGCCGCGATCTTCGGTAGCGGCTTATTCTTCAACTCATCGAACGTCATTCTCCTCGCTTGGGCGGCGGGCATCTGCGCTCCCGCACTTGCGTCCGCGCTTCCTCCGCCGCCACCGTGCTTGGGCTGCATGTTCGCGTTCTGCGGCGTGCGACTAACTGTTGTTGACGCAGCTCTTGCTACGTTCGCGGCACCAGCCGGGATATCTGAGTGTCGCAGTGGGCTCGCAGAGCGGTACTTGCGGAAGGGAAGAATTTTCTCAATGCTCAGCCTTATATCGTCTAGTTCCTTCTCAAGCTCTTTGCGAAGGTTGACTTTGTCGTCGTCCGGGCTGCTATCGGGACTAAACTTGCTCAGCAGCTCAGCAGAGGAGCTCCTGACAAGTTTGAAAATCTTAGCAGGGACCGCCTCGTTGCTCTCCTCTTGACTCGCGGACTGCGCTTTTTCTAGCTGAGGCGTTTCTAGCTGAGGTTTCCAGCTCCTCCATTTGCGACCGGCTTGTTGAGCACCCGTCGTGGCATCGGGTGCGCTAGCAGTCCGAACATGGCCCATATTTCGAGGCTTTGGAGGCTCAGTACCCGGTATATGGGTGCCGTTCAGGATGGCGTATGCGATCTCGTTGGCGCTAGCTCTTCGCCTGGAACCTCCGCTTCCGGAAGAAGGACTTCCTCGGCCTTCGTCTGGGCCCGTCGACCCGCTTCGCGTGCTCCATGCGACGCTGCCCACCGGTGTGGTCGAGCTGAGGCGATGCGGACGCGTGAGAGAGACGGATGAACGTGAGTAGCGACTGCGGTAGGAAAAGCTGTAGCCGGAGTTTGCATCGCGCAGGTGCGGATGAGAGCGTGACGAAGCTGGCCCTAACGGGGAAGGCGCTGGCGGGTGGACAGCACGCCATGCAGACGCTGAGTACTGTGCTGGAACCGATAAGGGTACAAACCCCGAGGGCGCAATAAGAGCAGACATACGAGGAGGTGGTGGAAGATGTTGGTTGGATGCGGAGGGATAGAAGACAGGTGGTGGGGACTCTACCGACGGAGCACGTGGCGGAATGATGAAGGCCGGAGGGAGCGGCGGGGGCTGCGCATGGGATGTGAAGATACCCAGCCCTATTGACCGGATGGGCGACGGAGCGTGGATTGTTGAGGGAGGCGACGCCGAGTTCAGGTCCCATGTCTCGACATCGGTGTTGGAAGTGTTCGAAGGGGTGCTCCTATGTGTTGACGCAGATACCCGGCCACCTTGATACTTTTCGGAGGCAATAGAAGCGCTGCGGGATGGTGACGCCCTTCGAGAAACACCAGGTGTGAGGCGAGGGTTGGCGGGTGGTGGTCTATAGCCGTGCTTCAGCAGGTGGGCTTCGAAAGGACGGCGCACGATCGAGAGCATGCCGAACAACGTACAGGAAGCCATCCTACGCCTTTGTTAATGATATCGATACAGTGCCTGGTGGCGGTGACGTACAGCGCTATCATAGCAAAGGCAATGCCCGCACGGCCAACCCGACAGGGTGTGCCAGATTCCCAGCCTTTAAGGCCAGGCGCTTTCGGTAGGCATACGGGCCGACGAGCGACAAGGATCATGTTCCAGCCGGAAGTCAAGAGCCATAGAACACATAATGTGACAGCAAGGCGGATGGCGACATACGAAGCCTTCTTCACCATAGATGGGTGTCGTCTTTGATGTTTCCATATTCTTTGCTTGAGGGAGAAGATAGTGTGGAGGACGATGTATGCTATCGTGACAAGGGCCTGGCGGGTGTAAGTCACGCGGCATAATAGCAAGGGGAGATACATACGGATGTCAGAGTGAAGACTTCCGAAGGGATGTTGGTTGTGTCGTCCGGCTCGGATGCGATTTGGAAAACAGTGGTGATGAGACAAATGAGAGAACTCCAAAGCAAGACATTCAACAAGACGGTGATGGCGACCAGTGTCAGCTGTCGACGGGGGATCTTTGTGTTGATCTTGATAGTGATGGTCGTCAAAGCCTCGGATTTGCTGGGCCGCTGGCTACCCTCCCCGCCGCTGCTGTAGGACCCAGCCATTAAGTGACTGGCGCTTCAGTCACCTAGATGTGACGGGCCTGAGGTGCGAAAAGGACAGACCGACCGTAGGAAGGCAAGGGCAGGATGAGGCAGAGAGCAAAGCGAATGACGGGCTCATCTCGACGATGAATAGGTTGCCAAAGAGCTTCGAAGCTGTGGAATACAGCTGCTATTCAAAAGAAAGTGTCGGTCGTCGCTAGCATCCGGTGCCTGGTGGTGTTAAGATGGGACAGCGTTGACAATTAAGCCTGAACACGCCCTCCGACCCGTGGCGTCTCAGGAGGAATGGTAACGACGGTTTAGAGCTTAATGGTACGGGATGTATTAGAAGCATTCCAAAGACGCGGATAAAGAAATTGGAGAGAATTCGGAAATGTCAGGAATGTTGCGCGATGAATAGAAGCGAGGAATGTTGTTGGACAGGAACGAATCTCAGGCGCGCAGGGCGATGAAGTTTGCGGCCCCGAAGGACACATTTTGACGAGCTTAATTTAATGCGTATTCCGATTGGAGCTCGCCTTATTGACTGATGAAGAGCATAGATGGGTTGAGTAGTCGCAGAGATAGTATTCGTCTGCTGCGCCATCAGTCTTCGATCGAGGAAGATTGAGAGTGCGCTATGCCGAGACCATTCTCGGGACACGTGCAAATAAAGGGTGCTGGGGGTACCTGCATTACCGCATAGACTATATTCCCCAGACAACCAATAATGCCGACCATGCTGGCCAAGCCCAGGAGCCGGTAGTGGTGACGACGCCTGTTCCCATAGCATCCTCGCATCATATTTCCGAGGCCAAAGGGGACCTCTTAGCGATGGGCACAGATGAGAGCACTCCTCATCCGGCTAAGATTTAGTCTCCAAAGTCGCACTCTTCCGCATCCGAGCCCAACTGGAGATGCAGCAGCAGGTGAAGCAGGGTTTGGAGCCCCATCGTCCCCAATAGGTCGAAGCATCGGACGAGGCTGGGATTTACGCGCCCCATTCCTCGAAGTTGCTGCTATGAGCGATATTTCGATATTAATCCGTTGAATATGCCCTCACTGCCACGGCTTACCTAGCCGAGCAACGAGGCCAGGGCAGCATCACGCGAAGACACTTTCATTCTTGAGAAGAGAACAGTGTCAGAGAGTGTCGTGGGCTGGCGACTTGTCGCTGGTTGCAAAGGTTGCAACTAAGGGCCAAGACTCAGAGGATGAGCAGCAAGACTAGGAGCAGTATGAGGACGAAGATGAGTACTGCAATACAGCAGCTGGACCACCGATCTGCAGATTGGCGAGAGGGTCAGTAGTGCTGCCAATCAATTCTTAAAAGGGCAATTACCTTCGTTCTTTTTGATGACCCAGCCCACCTTCTTAATGCCAGTCTGCAGCTTGCCGCCGACCCTGTCGGCCACAGTGTCGACGTCATTCAGGAGCTCCCCCTGCTCCTCGAGCTCGCGGCCCATATCGTCGGCTTGCTGTCGCAGGTTGCCCACGGTTCGGAAGACGCCATCCAGCTGTTCGTCTTGTTCGTGCATCAACTCCATCTGCCTCTCTTGCTCGAACTGTGCATAATCGTCTTGCTCTTCGAAGGAGTCTGGGTCGGGCAAGACGTCTCCATTCACGGCGGCCTTGCCCTTGTTCTGGGCGTCGTGGACGGTCTGCAGGAGCTCCTCGCGCATGTCTTGAACCTCGTCCCCAACATCCTTCACCAGCTTTCTCCGCCGCTCTACTTCGTCTATCTCAAGGCCGAAGCGATAGGGGTCATGCTCAACCGCCTTGACACTCTCGATCAGGTCCTCGAGGTCCTGGCTGAGGTCCTGCAGCGTCTGCTCGAGCTCGATGCGCGCTTCTCGAAGCTCGGGGGAGTTCGCGGACGAGGCGGACGAGCGGATTCGCCGGTACGAAGCAAACAGGGGCCGTGAGTTGTTCAGCGCAGACAGCACATCTCTGTGACGCGTGTCAGTATTCCATCCAGGCAGGCGCCCGGAAGCCGGAAAGGAGGGGCCTCACGCCTGAACCTGCAAGAAGGGGTCCTCGTCGTTCGACGTAGACATCATGTTGGGCCAGATGACACGGGAACGCCTGCAATCAAAGGCTGGCGAGGCGGCTCTGGGTAAAACGGAGCGGAGTCGCGAGTTGAAGCTTGCCGGCCAGGTCGTCAATGCGGAAGATCAGCCACAGCTCGCGAGGCGCACGGGCCACTCGGGCTCACCTGGGCGGGAAAGGCGAATTCCGCACACCAAGAATTCGCCCTCATTTTCCAGATGAAGCACGCAACTTCCAGAGTCGAGAGTCTCGTCACGCAAATTCGCCGGAGCGAAGACTGCGGACAACACTATGCGGCCCGCTGCGCTTCTCCCGCTGCCGGTCGGATTTTCTGACGTAGATGACTTCGTGGAGTCCCTCCTGGAATTCACTACTTCCTCATGGCTGCTGCAGACGCTATGTGGAGGCGTCCACATCCTGGATTTCTACACGAGATCGCCAGACATCTACTCCTCTATCCTTCCCCAGCCATGGAGGACATGGTTCAAAAGCCGGGACATAATGGATATCCTGGACCTGCTAATGAGAGAGGACCTGACACAATTCGATGAGAAAAGAGACGGGGAACTTACGTGGCGTGGCGGATCTCCTCCGCCGAGAGATCTACTGAAGTATATCCGAGATGTGCGAAAGCACCTGCTCGGACGCGAGTTCCCTCCGCCAAACTCAGGGTTGAAGGTTCAAAAGCCCAACATAAGCCGTGACATCGCAGTTGGCATGAAAGTCAAGAAGGTGCACGAAGTGGACAACTTTGCTCGCTTCGTCGACAGACTGACTTCCGACATTACAGCGTCAGGAAAGAGCGAGATCACACATCTTGTGGACTTCGGCTCAGGCCAGAACTACCTTGGTCGTGCACTTGCTGCACGCCCATACTCCAAGCATATTGTTGCTGTTGAGAGCAAGCAGCATAACATTGAAGGCGCTAAGAACATGGATATCAAAGCCAAGTTAGTAGCGAAGCCATTGGTCATGAGAAATAAGAAAGAATACCGAGCCGGCCTGAGAAAGGGGCAGAACGGGAAGAGCAGCGGGTCCAACGGCATTGATTCTTCGTCGATATCGGAGAACACCGCTCGCGAGGATATCAACGGTGCGAGCAATGCTCCGGTTGAACAAATGGCAGAGTCCGCATCGGGAACTTCCACGCATGACCGGCCTCTGAATAACGGAGCAAGCTGTGAGGACAATGGTTGCGCAATAATACCGCAGCCTTCACAAAACGGCGACACATTGGTGGAGAGCAAGACTGTCACAACCACCCTACAGATCTACACAGAAGGCCATGGCAGCGTGCAGTACGTCGAGCACATCATCAAGGATGGCAATCTTGGGCCAGTGATCGACCAAGTGCTCGACAGTTCACGAGTCCAGGAGGATAATGTCACGTCCACGTCCGGCGTGGTTGAAGAGCCGTCCAACCTGGAAGCCGTCCCAAAGCCTACCAATGTAAACGCCATGGTCATCTCGCTCCATTCTTGTGGCAACCTAGTCCATCACGGGCTCCGCTCGATGCTCTTAAATCCGTCGATATCCGCCGTAGCAATGGTAGGATGCTGTTACAACCTCGTAACCGAACGCTTAGGGCCCCCAACCTATAAACTCCCAACACTGCGACCGAATCATCCTCGCCTCGCGTCGACGTCCAACGCGTTTGACCCGCATGGATTTCCAATGTCTGAAAAGTTAGCAAACTATCCGTTACCGCACGCTCCGCTTTCGCCAGCGAACAGCACTCCTGCCTCGGATAGCCCACCAAAAGGTGTCCGCCTCAATATCACCGCACGCATGATGGCCGTCCAGGCGCCCTTCAATTGGGGCCGCGAAGACAGTGAGCTCTTCTTTACCCGACACTTTTACCGCGCGCTTCTTCAGCGCATATTTCTGGATCGGGGTGTAGTTTCCGCACCTGTCGATGTCGATGGCCTGGTAGGCGGCGGCGTCTCAGCAAATGGCCATACCAGCAAAGTGAACTGGACCCCGCCGAATGGACGCGGACCAGGTCTCAGCTCTGATGGTACATCCACGCCGCTGACCATCGGCACGCTCCGGAAGTTTGCCTACAGTGACTTCCGATCCTACGTTAGGGCCGCTATTGCGAAACTCACGACGTCGAATACTTTCTGTGAGGTCGACCCAGAATTCATTGCGGAGAAGATGGGTGGTTTGTCTGACGAAGAGATCGAGGATTACGAGGAGAAGTATGCCGAGAGAAAGAAAGAGCTAAGTGTTACATGGAGCCTAATGGCCTTCAGCGCCGGCGTGGTCGAAGCAGTCATTGTGACTGATCGGTGGCTGTGGTTGAGGGAGCAAGACGAGGTGGAGACTGCATGGGTCGAGCCAGTCTTTGATTATGCGATGAGCCCAAGGAATCTTGTCGTAGTGGGCGTCAAGAAGTGAGGCATTGAAGTGCTCGTTAGCCCTCATCGCTGCAGGAAAGTCCCAAGAGTAGTAATCGTCCTTGGGTCACTAGCAGTACTCTTGAACGGTAAATGCTTGCGCCACGTCGGGAACCGCCATCCGAGTACGTGGGATCACAAACCGGAGAGCCTATCGCGGCTAGTTGATTAAATAAGAATCTGGATAGATGTACTCAGTGGGAATGAATGCTCTGGTGGATCCGGCTTGGCTGTACACGTGGTGACTATTGTCGCGCCGGCAGGCCAAGATGCAAGTAAGCCCGCTCGCTCTCCGTAGGACTAAATTGACTTTCAAGCAGGTACGCAGCGCCTGCTTAGCCTCAAACCCATATACAGTGTTCGGATGCGCGGTCAAGTCCGCCCCTGCTAAGGTGCTGACAAGGCTAGGCGCGTATCTGCCCAATAGCCCAATTCGGACAATGTTCCATCGTCAACTGGGGAAAATAGCTACTGCCAAGAACATCATGATGAGCCGCACGTCAAGCTGAAATCTCCTGAGGCTCATGTAATTTTACTTCGACGGCATGCACTGGGGCGATGGCTGTGCTTGCAACGCACTTTCCTCATCGCGAAGGCGTGGCTGCGAAGCTCGAGTATAAGAAGTTGACCTACGTACCTCAAGGAACTCTTCTCCACACAGCTTTACAGTTCTCCATTGATCTATATTTCCAGGTGTATTTCTTTCGCTCCATCTCTTCCGTTATAGCTCTCGTTGCTTCCATTCGCTATGGGTCGCCTCGCCTCACTCCTGGCCGCAGGCCTTTTCGCAACGGCATCCGCTCGTCCATGGTCTAGGGATGAAGGGCACAACACCACTGCGACGAACACTACTGCACCAACCATGGTCAACGATTTTGCAGATGTGCGTTTATCTCTCCTGCATTCCTTTGGAGTGTTTTTCAACTGAGCTGACACTAGTGCAGATCGAGCCGTCAGAGGAACTGACCTGGGTGCCTTGCTTTGACAACCCCAAAGTGAGCTGCGCAAACTTGCTCGTACCGCTAGATTATGCAGATGAGAGCGCTGGTATGACGAATATTGCATGGGTTAAATACATCTCTGTCGACGAGTCTGCGGAAGACATAATATTCAACCCTGGTGAGTGCTCAATCCTCTCCAGAACGGCCATCACTGACTCGAAAAGGCGGCCCCGGACAATCTGGTCTCAGCCATGTGGCTCTCGGAGCCGAACAACTTCTGGCTAGCTTCGGGTCCCAATACAACCTCATCAGCTTCGAGCCGCGGGGTGTGAACAACAGCGGCCCTGCGCTGACCTGCTTCCCTGGAAAAGTAGAGGCACGGGAGGCGTTTAAGCAGAGCGGCAGTAATACCGTGCCTCTCCAGGAGATGTACCAACGCAGCAAGGCTCACGGCCAATACTGCACGAGGGCAAATGCAAACACTACAGCTAAATACGGCGGCACTGTCGCCGTCGCGCAGGATATCATGCACTTCGTCGACCTGCGCGCCGCGGAAAAGGGCACCCCAGATTCCGCTAAACTATGGTACTACGGCGTGAGCTACGGCACCGCGCTCGGCCAGACACTTGCAGCTCTCTTTCCCGAGCGCATAGGCCGCATGGTCCTCGACGGCAACGTATACGGCGTGCAGCACTACACGGGCGTGCTCCCCTCCGACGTAGACGACTCCGACGCAGCCTTCCATGACTTCTTCCAATCATGCTTCAACGCAGGCCCGGAAAAATGCACCTTCCACGGCTCCTCCACCTCTGTCGAAGAAATCGAGAACCGCTATCTCACGCTCCTGCAGAACCTGCGCGAACTCCCAGCCATCCATAACACCGACGACGCCCCAGGTGTCATCACCGATGCCCTCGTCTCCAACCAATTCTTCTCCCAGCTCTATAACCTCGTAGGCAACGCGGCCAGCTTGGCTGAAACCCTCGCTATGCTCGAACAGGGCCTCGCGGACGCGGCGTGGGAGACGTACTTTGGCCCTGCGGCAACGGGGCCTGCGCCTTATGGCTCTGCTGCAGCGGCGTTCGACGACCAGGAGGCTCTCCACCTCATCACGTGCATTGATGCGAATAAGAATTTTCCGATTACCACCTATGAGGAGTATCTGGATGTGAGAGAAGTCTTCCGCAAGGAGAGTTACTACGCGGGTGCAAACTCGGCGGCCACTAATCTGCTTCTCTGCTTGGGCATGGACATCACGCCGCCGCCATCCCAACAATTTCCTGGTAAGCCCTGCTCATCTTATCTAGCCCTTCCCTTCCCCTCCCAAACGTCCTCCAATTTCCTCCTCCGCAGACACCCTGCTAACCTATTCGTTTTTTCCGCAGGTTTCGACCCTGCCGGTACAACAACAAGCTTTCCTATTCTCTTTGTAAACTTCCTCCGCGACCCCATCACGCCGCTCTCCAGCGCCCAAAAAATGTCCGCCTTCTTCCCTGGCTCTGTCGTCCTCGCGCAGAACTCCACTGGTCATGGCATGTCGGCTGCGGAATCGGAGTGCACGTCTGGCTGGACGCGAGCGTATATGGCTGAGGGGACGCTGCCGCCGCCGGGTACAGTGTGTCAGCCGGATGTGAGGCCTTTTGTCGATACACCTACCAAGAGGGGGGTCGTCTTGCCAGGGGTCTATTTTTAAGCCGGGAGGTGGGGGCGTGGATAATTAGATGATGAGGTTTGTACGGTGGGATCAAGAGGAGGGACCGCCTGGGGTAATGCTTTTATATTCTTAATTGTTTGAGTTTGCGGTAATGAGCACTGCTTAGTTCTTCACAACCCGTTGCTCTTTTTGGGCCATGCCCTGGTTTCACGCTCTTCATCAATCTCACTTTGGGATAGGTGTGGTTTTCAAGGTTACAAGGGATTGCATGGACTGTGATGGTTGGGAGGTGGGGTTCCCCCAGCACGCATGGGTCTCAGCCTTCTTGAACTTGCCCATCATTGCCTGAAAGCAATTATCCTCATGAATTTCGACTGAGCAGAGCACGTGCGGGAAGAGTTGGGATCTGCTTTTTCCCGATGAACGGAACTATGCACCATTCACGTTGTATCTTCCTACACCTGGGGATGCGCCTCAGGGACGAAACATGAAACATTGGGACGTTCGCGCCCCAAAGAGGGAACTGTGGTGGGTTGGATGGAGAAATAACGCCTGAATTTTGAGACACCAAGGCTTTGGGATGCGCAAACTATGGCTTCGTATCTGGCGTGTCGTCGGCCGTCGGACGGACCCTCGTGCAGCAAGGCTGAGCTAGGCCAATTCCGGCCCGAGTCAAACCGCCACCCATTTCGATCATTGGTATCGAAAGTCTAAAAAAAGAGAGGTCGGCAGCATAAGGACATCAGAGCTACCCTCCTGTATATATCACGGTGACCAACAGACTTTCGGTCTCGTCACCGCTTCATGGAAGCATCGCGCACAGCAAATACGTCCGGCTGGTGACTCCGCCTCCTGCGCCGGCAACCCGTCTATTGCTCAGGCAGATGTGGGAGCCGCTTACCAGGCCAGTTCGAGCGGCTCGACGACGCTACTCACCCTCCTCCCAACGGCAGAAGTATTGATAGGAGCCCCGGCCAAAGAGCTGTGGGTGCTGTCTAAGCTGGTACCCTTGGCTGGCTTCCTATCCATGGCTCTCTCCCTGGAACGCAACATCATGCCCCACCAGGTTGGCGACTATGCCGATCTAGCTGCTACGGTGTGCGCACCTCGTTCGTCGAATAAGGAGCATGGGGCTTGCAGAGTGGAAACGATGTCGTCGGAAAGGATGTAACAACCTATCCACCAAAGTCATCTGCATATCTCACTTTTTCTTTGCAGCCCACCGTCGACTTTCCGTATATGTTCTCTCTAGTCAAACACGCCTCTCTTTTCAAGCTCGGTGTGTGCGCACCGTTCTAATGCTTTCATCGCGAGAGCATTGGCTTATCCTATGCCTGAGTAGTCGAAATATCGTGCTTCATTCACATTTCTCCACTCATCACCCGACATATCAGCGGTATGCACGAATGCAATGGGGCCAGTAAGCTACCCAGGTAAAATGGCCCGATTATGTCATTGTCAAGCACGGTGGTGCTTAGAAAATACGAGAGCCCATTTAACGAAAGCGGCTAGCTGCTCGGCAAATCACCTAGGTAGGAGCAGCTCCTTCATGTCTTCGAGACTCAACTCTTCCTAGGTTACACCGGGAAACACTCGACGATTGGCGCATAAAATGTTTTCGTCGCTGGCCCTGAGTTCTCGTTCCGTCTCGTTCCATCCTTCTGGTTGTACGATGCTCGTGTAAGGCTCGTACCCAATATTGCCGCGCCGAACGCGCTGAAGAAGGATGCTGGGCATAAGATGGAGCGACTTTCTTTCGGCGCCGGTGGAAGTCCTGACAACGACCAGAGTGGGTATATAAACTGGTAGCTTTGCTCTCTACAAGAAGCAAGTGATTGAGCGGCCTCCCTCCACTTCACATCAGATCCGCACTACCACCACCACCACCAACCGCCAACCGCAACCCATTCACCATGAGGCCCCAACACCTCCTCCTCCCCCTCCTTACCGCGCCCCTCTCATCCGCCTGCCTCATCTACTCCGCCTGGCAGTCGCGCGGCCTCAGCAACCTCCACGCGACGCTCACCGACAACGGCCAACAAGTCTGCTGGTTCGACGGCGACGGGCCCGACTCCGGCGGCGCATACCGCTTTAACTGCATCGCGGCAAATTTTGCGGCTATCGTGTACCAGGACGCTTCCACTGGAACACATAGGGTTCTGTACGCGAACCCTGGGGGGAACTTTGAGTTCACCGCGCTTTTGGGTGGTTCTGGGGGGACGTATACGTGGTATGCGCAGAATTATGGGTGTTAAGGGAAGCGGGGAGCGGGGGAAAGAAAGAGGTGGGGGGATGGGGAGAGTTGACAGGTCTTTGAGTTGATTGTTGGGGGGTTTGGGCATAGCCTAAGCTTGTGGATGGAGGCTGTGTGCGCTTAACTCATGCTATAAAAGAATCTTAACGCTTCGGGTTTTTTTTGGGGGTAATTTTTCTTTTGGCTTGCACGATCGATTATTCGTAATTAGCGGGCTAATGTAAAAGTTGCAACTAAATCTCTGCTCTAAACCGCTGAACCTTTTGATGATACCCCTTCTGCCTGCGGATTTTGGAATGTAGCGTCTTTGTTGCTGATACTATATATGTAGTATTGCTCGCATCTTCTTTATGACGAAGTCGAGCGAATTTATGACTGCGCGCGCGTAAATATCTGCACCAAAGCCTCTTCTGGAGGACTTCGACTACAGTGGCATACAACGCTTCACTACAAGCAAGAAATCGTTAAGTCACAAATCCAGCGGGCTGAGCGCGGACACGGCATGCGGTCAAGACTCCGAACAAATCTTCGTCTCCGTAGCCGTCTTCATGATCTTGAGCGCCCTCTTCGCCAGCTCCTCGCTCGTCACCATCCAGATGGCCATCCTCGTCATGGCGCTGACCCTCGTCGCGGGCGTCTTCGGCCGCGTGACGGCCATGTGGATCTCGGCTGTTATCATGCGGGACAGACCGGTTCTGCATCGCGTGGCCAAGCACCAGGACGACGCGAGCGTGTTCATGGAGGCGGTGCTGCGCAAGGAGGGTATTGTGTGCGAGGTTATGGGTCATGCTGTCATCGCAGCCAGGTGTGTGAAGAGGAATCCTAAGTGGACTTGGAGCGCCTTGTTGGGGGTGCTGGCGCGGGCGTTTGACGTGTCGAAGATTGCGGTAAGGGCGCTTGCGTAGTTTTGGGGTGTGAATTGGAGGTGAGACGCCTAGGTGAGACTGGGGAGTAATGAGACGTGGTCGTTGCGGCGCATTGTATGGTTATTTCGGCGTAGCATCTAAGGGTTTCTATGCTTCTCTGTAAATTATTGCTTCTACGCGACTCGCGAATAATGGACCCTATACCGAAGTAAACATCAAGGATATAATCAGCTCAATCTGAACGGAATATATACATTCAAAATCGAACACTGCTCGTACATACACGCACAAGCAAGCCCACCCATTACACGGGTATCTAGCCCAATCCAATCCAATCCAACCCATCCCATCCATCTCCCCTTTTCATGAAGCGATGCCATGCGATGCCATACCATGCCTTACCCCAATCCCGTTACCCCCCGAAAAAACCATCTCAAAAACGCCAACCTGATGCAAACCATGACCCACCCATGCCATCCATCATCAAACCAGGCTCGCCCCAAACGCCATGGAACCCACCACCACCGCCCCACACACAACAATCGCCGTCCAACTTCCTTGTGGTGGCCTCGCAATGCTCGAAGCAGCGCCCTTCGAGCTAGAGGGACTAGAGCTTGTAGTGCCGCTTCCGCCGCCTCCCGATGTTGGATTGCCCTCGCCCTGGCCCTGCTGTGCCTCTTCGCTGGTTACCGAGCCGGAGATGCAGGCGTCCTCGTCTAGGCCGCCGTCCTTGCCGAATGCTACTTGGGCGGCCTTGTCCCATAGCGCGGTCACGTTGAGCAGGTGGCTTGGCTCGTACCATATTCTGCAGCTGGCTGTGTCGTTGAGGAATTGCGTGGGGATGCCATCTTGCTCGAGGCCCTTGCGGATGTTGTCCTGGAAGTTGATGGACGCGTCCGTGGCCATGATGCCGAACGGATTTGGCAGGAACTCGGCCCATTGATTTGCCTCGGCGAGGCTGGAGGCGAACGATTGGATGACGTAGGCTGATATGGAGACTAAGTAGTCGGACTGCAAGACGAGCGAGCCTTTCGTGCCGCCGACGGGCTGCATTGGTCCGGCTCCCGGTCGCCCGCCCACTGCAAGGGTTTTTACGCCGGATTGCTGGACCATAAGTTCAGTGAATAGGGAGCAGGTGGAAGCGCAGATGCCGTCGGAGAGGAGCACGATGTCTTCGGCTTTGAAGGGATCGTCTGTGAAGTTTGAGCGGTCGCCGTATCCGGTCATGGTGACGCCAATAGAGTAGCGATCGGACGAAGTGGTCAGCGGGTCTGAGAGGTTGTACCGCAGCAGGTCGGTAAAGTTGTCGCTGTTGAACACCGAGGGCGGGTACATGTCCCCCCAGGCCGTGTATTCGTTGTTGTCCTTATCGAGGTAGGAGTGGAAGTTGAAAGGCGAAGTATATAGCTCGCCATCACTGCTCGTCAGACTCGAGATGGAGGAGATTGTCTGGCCGAAGAGCTCGGAGGCCTGGTTACCACGCCAACGGGACATGAGTTGTGGCTCTTGAGACGGGAAAAATTGCAGGTACATGTCGTAGCCGAGCAGGATCTTGCCGCCGCCGTTGGTTCGCAGGTCGATGATGTGCTTAGCAACATTGCGCGATTGTGCCTCGGCGATGTATTGCTGAACAACAGCTTGGAATTCCTCCGAGTCGGAGTTGCTTTCAGTGTTGAATGTCTGTGCCATGAGGATACCAATTGTTCCTGCGCTGGTGTCGATGAAGTAGCCGGCCAGTGGAACGTCAGACGCCGAGTGCTCAATAACGGGAGTCGGGTACTCTTCAGGAACGTAGCGGCGGCTAAGTTCAGCTTCCCTAGGATTCTCCAAGTGACGCGGCAGACTGTGCGGGCTCCTCTTTAGTCTCTTCGAACTAGTCGACGGTACAACGAATGTCTCATAGAAGCTTTCCCCGTCCGTGACATAGCTCCATGCATTGGAATCCAAAACGATAGCCGCATTTTGAAACTCGTTCGAAGTCCCGTTTTCGAATGTTATGTTTACCGAGGGGCCTGGGTAGAAGCGGGGATTCGTGAAATACCCATAATTCTCCGCGGGCTGCATGTAAAACATTGCGTTGTACCTCGTATCGGGGTCGTGGTACGCGTTCAGTAAGCTCTCCTCTTCCAGAAACTGTGCCGCATCCTTCCCGTCAATCTGCGTGATGGCGGATGGTGTGAAACTCGCTCCAGTTTGATTGAAGTCTTGAATAGCCCAAACCTTGGGCGCTTCCTTGCCATCACTTGATGCCGACATGAGCGCTATCTGCCTGTTTCTCCGCCATCTGAACGCGCCGCCGTATGCCATGCCGCCAAACGAAAGATGGCCATCATGCGCCTTGACAAGCAGGGCCGCGATATCATTCTCGAAATCGTACTCGTTGTCGTAATCGCCATTGGTGACTTTGCTGTCGATATCGTCCAGACCTGCCATGAGATCTACGCCGTCATTTGGATAGCCTTCCGGTGGGCTTTTCAGGTACGAAAGTGTCGACTGAAATTCTAGCATCTGCTTTAACGAGGTGATGGTCAAGGACGCGGCGCTCTTAATGATAGGTACAGATTTGAGGCACGCCAATGCAAGCTAAGTTGAGTCAGCCTACGGCTTGTTAAGCGCCAACCCAACGGAAGTTGCAACTGACCTCGGCCTCCACGCTTGGATACTCTAAACTGCTATCATCCACGAATTGTGCGATCTGCGAACACGCTCTTCCCGTCTCGATAGGTCCAGACAGCGTCTCCGTAGCTGTAGGCTCCACATTCCCCAACGAAGTTTCCACCTGCGTCGTCGCAAACGAGAAAGACTCTGCTTGTGCCGCCGCGACTGCTATTAACGCCGGTAACACTGCGAAGGGCCTCATGATGAGGTGGGAGGAACGAGGCTCTGAGGCCTCAAAGGACGGTAAAGAAGGCCTGCGATACGAAGTCGAATATGCGGCGCCAGATACTTAATATAAGTTCTAACGGCTTTGCAGTCCAGGGAAGCGCAAGCGGATTGCCGATACGATAAAGTCGATACGTAGGGCTGAATATATCCAGATTAGAAGAACCGCGGTGGCAATGGTTCGTATGCAGTCGCTATGCGTAGTTCCCAATCCTCTCTTGTAGCCTCGAAATGAACGACTGGATCTTTTTTCGTCTGTTCCAGGCAGACGCCGCAAAATCCAACAGGAATCAATACTTTTTTATTGCCCGTAAGCACACAAAATCCCAGCTCTTGAAAACAAGTCAATTACTGCGCCCCAAAACAAATGTTGACAGCATGAACAAGACGTCCGCAAAACAGACGTCCGTATCCTCAAGGCCCACGCGGGGACCGTCCCCATTTTATTCAAAAGATGGGCTGTCCGGCAGCTCATCTCGCATCCACATGCATGCGCCCCTGCGCATCCCACCATCCGCTTTCGAGATGGAAAAGAGAGATGGCGACGAATCAGAAGGAGAAAGTGGCACAAGGCCGCAGCGCCACATGCCGTTTCGACACAGGGCTGGGCCAGCTTGGGCTGATCCTTGTGGAGGGCCAAGCGCGTTCGGTGGGCTCGAGGCCTCCTGCAGCTGGCAGCGGCTGAATTGGAGGCCGCAGCTGTGCGCATATCTCCTGGCTCCCCGACAGCGCGTCCTCCTCGTCCCCATCGCTATCCTCCTCTTTCTTATCAACGGAATCTGAACGGACAGCTGTACAATCGAAGCATAGATTAACCACCTCCAAAAATAGGACGCGAAAGGAACCGAGCCGAACGAAGCCGCCAAGCATTTACCCGTGTCAATAGACAAGCGGAATACGAGGTCATGCCCGGTCGCTTAATGCCGAGGCTGCCGGCGCCCGGCTCAGCCTCGCTAGACGGACTTTTCGCGACGAGCAGGATGCGATGCATGGAGAGGCAGTGGGATGCTCGATGGAATCTACGGAAGTCCGAAGGAGGAGACGATGCGCTGGAATGACGTAGCGGGGCCTTGGAACGTTGGGTCGTACCGCGACCGTAGAGACATTGAGTTTTCGTCGCGAGAATTGAAGCCGAGTTTGAATGCGAGAATACGAAGGAAACCCCTCAGCCAACAGGGTTAATTAATAATAATGCGGCTCTACAGTGGAGGAAGGAATGGCCAGGGTACCTTCGCCTTTTGCGACGTACGTATCGGACATTCGAGGCCTGGCGGAGGATGTTTTGAAACCGGGATGAAGAAAACATCGGAGATATTTGAAGGACGGCTGCGCCCGGATATTTGGATGGGATTCTATCGGGTTCATGCTTTGCTGGACATGTACAGGCTATGCAAAATATGCGTACACCACGCCAAAAACGTCACTTCCCAGAAGTCCCCAATTTAATGCCTATTCAACTCCGCCTCTATGCAAGCAAGCAAGAACCTCCCACAAACCTCTTCCTCCAGCCCAAACCCTGCTTCCCCAAATCCTCACTGCACATTCACAACCTTAACATCCTTCCTCTTCACCTCCAGCTGATCATCCCTCCACCCCTCCACCTCCTTCAACGCCCTAGAAGGTTCCTTCTTCCGCGTCAACAGAAACCCCTGAATCTCTGCTGGACTGAACTTCCCCTCGGGCAACTTCTCCGCAAACTCCTCCGCCATCTCCTTCAGCTTCTCCGGTTCTACGATATCCAGAACAGGCTCGCGGTTGAGCAGTTCGAGGAACTCGCCGTCTTCGCGCTTGCTGGAGAACTTCCTGTCCATAACCTTTGTGGTTGGACTTGATGAGGACATGGAGGCTGGGGAGGACGGGGATTTGACGTTGGCATCCCGCTCCGTGGAGTACATTCGCTTGAAGATATCCCGTGTTTGTTCGCGCGTTGCTAATGTGAATTTCACCTGCAAATCCACCCGGCCCGGCCTAATAAGCGCCGGATCCAGCTTCTCGGGATGATTCGTCGTCATGATAAGCACTCTCCCTTCATGCGACGCCGCGCCATCAATCGTATTCAGCAGGCCGGAGAGCGAAATCAAACTCTTAAAGCCCGTTTGCTGCCCATTCGGTGGCTTCGGTAGTGCGTCGGTCTTGCTGATCTTCGTGAGGCTGCCGTCTTCGGAGGTGGTCCCGTCGCTACTGCTGGTGTCGGAAGAGTCAGAGGGAGTGGGTGGGTCCTCGGAGCGGCGAAGACCGGCAGAGTCGATGTCTTCGAGGAGGACGATGCAGCGACGAGGGAGGGTGGTGAAGAGCTTGTTGAGGTCGGATTCGGTGAGGCCAACTTCCATGAGCGAGATGCAGTAGATGTCGAGGCCGAAGATGCCAGCAAGAGCGAAGGAGAGTGAGGTTTTGCCCGTACCAGGTGGCCCGTAGAATAAGTACCCCCGGCGGTAGGGGATGCCGCGTGCGGCGTACCAGCGAGCGCTCGCGGGGTGGAGATATTCGTTGATGTCCATGACGATTGCGGCCTTTTGTTGCTGGTCAAGAGAGACGGTGCTCATAGGGCGCGAGGGGCGGCAGGATTGCCTGTCCCACGCGCAGTCTCTGCGCTCTTCCTTAGGTGCCGGACGGTAGACGGACGTCATCTTGTTCTCCTTGGTCAAAGTCCATCTCTTGACATGGTTGAGAAGCTCTTTGATAGGCTCCGTGCTCCTGCCGATGCAGCTGATGGACAAGAACTGATCCTCGGAATCACTCCAAAGACTTCTCTGCTTCTCCCTCCTTGTCCGCGAGAACATGAATTTGCGGCCTTGAAACCAAAATTCGTCACTTCCGTAGTTGGGCTCGTATCGCGGTGGGATATTGCTAGCCCACTTCTCGTAGTTGAAGATGCCCGATTCGTCCAGCACATCGTCATCACTCGCATTAGCCTCCTCGTCGCTGTCCTCGTACGCAGAGACCCATTTCGTAACCGCCTTGAGATCGCGTGAGATCTTCGTCATGCGCTGATCGGCGATCCACTCCATCATCTGGTTGAAGAGCTGGTCGTTGTCCTCGATCTGCACGGAGGACAAGAAGTACGATGCAAACAGGCTGTATGACCTATAGTAGACGACTTGCGCGCCCTTGGCTAGTCCAAAGACGACGATGATTCCGGAGACGACGAGGCCGATATCGAAGCCGAGAAGGCGGAAGATGATCTGAGAAATGATGCCATAGCCGGGGATGAGCGCATCGAGGAGGGTGGAAGGGAGACTGCTAATAGTCGAATTCGTGGTTGTAAGGTCGATTTTGAGGGATTGCAGCCTTCTGAAGTCCATTTTGGACTGGACGAGGCTGACCGGCGGGATCGCGGTGTTTCGTTGAGCGCTGATTGTATTTTGTGAAAAACTCTGAGCAGATAGGCTTTAAAGGAGCAGGCTACTAGTGTAAGCGATGATCTCGAAGAAGAAGAAGACGAGAAAGGGCAAAGAAGAGGTTCTTATATACCGACAAACCTTTCCGACGCTGGTCCCTCTGCCACCCAAATCAGCAAACCGTCACAAACCGGTGAGCCTCAACCCTTTTTCCGCACGAATAGCATCGGCAAGGACTAGCTTAACCAGCCAATCGCCCTCAATTTTTACCGCGATATTACTTGAGCGGTATGCACATCAGCACATGCGCGTCCTCTCAGCTGCGTTGGCAAGGGTCGCGAGGCTGAAGACTGCCAGGCAACCGTCACACAAACGACGAATCAAGGTTTTGGTCCCGCAGTATACCACATGGGAACTATGACGGAGGGAATGCTCTTCCTGCGAGCCATGTCCTGCGCCCCATGGTCCTGATGAAAGCTACGTCTCAAAGCAGCAAACGGTGAAGTTGGACGACGCTTACACAGGGGCCGAAGGGCTAGGCAGAAAGCAAGGATAACCGGATGGCGACTGTACATGCAGATGGGCACTGGTTAGCTGAATAGATCCTTGAGGGAGTGGTTCGATAGGACAGAGTGTTGGTAAGATAGGTTGAAGTTTAATGCAGAGTTTCCTAAGGCTGCGCGAAGATTGCTGTGGCGCAGGCAGGTACACCGCCTCTCTCAAGCCACTTTCACGACCACTCATTTTCCGCATCACCATACTATTCAGCACCCTAGACCAGGGTATCTTCGGTGACAGCGGTTGGTATCATCTTCTTTCATTCAAGCCAGAGGTATCCAAGGCTGGAGGCCTAATGCAAGATTGGTATATGCTGAACCCTCCCTCCCTCCTGAAGCAATGTCGGTCTCCGGCGCAGCCTTCGACACGACCTCATGATGCTCAAAAGACAATCAAAACAAAGAACACAATGGTATACATGAACCGTTATCCACCGGAACAACGGAAGCCCATCCGGCCGTAATGCATGTTCAACGAACCCCGACGAAAGCCGTCCACGTACTTGTACTGTGGATACGAAAGGACGCTGCAGGGGTAAAGGGTGGTGAGGATGCTAGAAGGGAAGTGCTTCTTTTTCTGAACGCCGATGCATGCTGATACGAACAAAGGTGTCGTGCGGGAGACTTAGTACCGGCCAAGCAGACCATGCTCGCGATCCCGTCGATGATGCATATGATGCGCATGCCTCTTCTGTGGCGCAGGCGCCTCAACCGTGACGTACACAGCGACCTCCTCGATAGCAACCTCGTACACGACGCCGGCACTCGTGTAGGTGGTCGTAGACACGATGCTACCATGTGGCTGCTCCGGCGCAGGAGGCTGTGTTGGGGCCGGTGCCGCAGGAGCATCGTCGGTGGGAGCAGCGGCCTGGGCATTGATCTCCGAGGCTTGAGATGCTATACCATTGACGTTGGCAACGGAGAGGCCGCCGCCGTACTGGTCGGTAACAGCACTCTTCGCAGTCGTATAAGGCAGAGTCGGCATAGCCTGTACGGGGGTTGTGGGCGTGGGGACTGCGCTCGGGGCCTCAGAGTTGCCGGGCTTCAGGGCAGACGCATACTCGGGACCATACTGAATGGCGACGTTGCCGCAGAGGCCGTCAGCGGGTCCAGCGCAGTCATCATCAGAAAGCACGTGGGGCATGGAGAGCTTGCACTTGTCGCAGTCGGCTTCGGTTTGGAGCTCGAAGACGGGGCAGTCCTTTAGTTGGCCGGATTCGTTTGTGCATTGCTCGATGCCGGATTGGAGGGTGTCGACGTTCCAGCCCATGATGAAGTCGCCGTGGTAACCGTAGCCTGTGCACAATTAGTGGTGAGGTACTTTGACAACAAGGAAGTCGGCTTACCAGTAGGGTCGCCGTTGGCAAACACAAACTGTCCCTTCGCATCCTTGAACGCATACGTATCCCAAATCGTCTCAAAGAAGAGCGACGGGACACGTTTCTCAAATCCCTCCGGGCACGTCCCTCCATTAACAAGATCCGGATACGCCATATGATCCTTATGATTATCCGAATCGGGGTCACCGTTCCAGCAGCTGGGGAAGAAGATTTCAGCACGAATGCCATTGACGCAATTCGCATCCATGTAATCCTTATCCGGGAGGAAATGGCGGTACATAGACGGCTCAGGGTCCTTAGCATAGTTCAAGCAATTCATGCCGATAGCCTTCTGGCCGAGAAGCAGCTGCGTTTTGTCCTTTGCGGTCCAGAGCGACTTCTCGGGATCGGGAACTGGGCCGGTGAAGTTGCGCAGGCGGGTGTCACCGGCGAGCATGCGAAAGCCCTCGGGGAAAGCTTCGATCTCCTCGCCGGAGTTGGCGAAGAGGAGGTAGTACGCGAGCATGCCACCGACTTGGCGGACGACTTCGGTGGTACCATTTTCGTACTGGAAGTGCATGGAGGGCGTCCTGAGTCATGTCAGCAAGGCTGGAGCATGAGGGGTCAAGATCGCTTACCAGTACGCCGACTTGTCGTCCGTAGCCAGGCATGACGTGCACTCAGACGCTCTAAGCTGCTCATAGGTCACATCCATCGAGAAAGCTGCCGAAGGCAGTTAGCTCATAGTTCACCACTCTGAAACCGATAGCGCTTCACTACGCATTAAGCTTCTGCACGCGATGACAGTTCGAACGTAAAGCAACCCGGCTCGGGAAGCGTTCGGTTCCCTCTGACAGCTCACGTGGAAGTCGATCTTTATGCGTCTTTCCTGTGGGTCCAAACGAGAAATGTGGGCAGCGTTTACTTACCGTTTCCGCCGTGGATGGCATGAGAGTGTTGGGAGACGGTGCCCGGGTCGACAAGAGGATCGATGCGGGCGAGTGCGATACGATCATGACATTCCATGCGCCAGAAAGCGTGGGTGGTGCCGGAGAGGAGGGCCATGGTGACCGAGAGGCTCGTGAAGGACTTCATGGTGACGAAGATGTCGTTGGTTTGTCGCGGGCGGAAAGTGTTGAGGTAGAAGGTGGGCGCGCGGTGCGACTCTGTTGTGCACCGTCCGTATGGCGGTCAAGCAGGCGATCAATGCGGATTCGCGGTCGGATTCGAGCGTTTGCTTCTTTCACAGGCTTGGGCGGTGCGATGGGCAAGTAGTTGCGCTACCGGAATCGGCCAAGAGGTAGTGAACTTGTTCGGCGAAGGTAATGATGCTTTCTAGGTGAAAGTAGTCTTGAATGCCGGTGACGAATTGAACCCTTCCTCAGCCGCCAGGACTTCCGTCTCGAATAGGCTTACGGTGACCAAAGTATAGACAGACAGAAAAAGGAGCGTGTAGTTCAGGCCGTAGAGCTGAACAATGGTAGTAGAGAACGACTGGTGGGTGCAAAAGAATGACAGATCACCGCAAGGGGCGCGAAAGAAGGGAGCGGAGGAGGGGGAAAGAGAGAATATCACCAAACCGAGTCCGATGGTGTTTTCCGGGGAGATGAAGGAATGCTCTGTTTAAAGAGGTGAAACCTAGATTAGCCTGGGGCCGGGGTGGCTCCCTGTTCGCTCAGCATCACCGGCCACTAGGGCGCAAACAGGCTGCTGAAACATGACAGTAAGGGATCGCCTGGGGAGGCCTCATGCAGCTGCAGCCTTGCAGAGAAAGAGACGTCGTTCGCAGCGGGATGCGCCCAATAATATGCGCTGCGGTGTAAGATAGCCTCAGGCATCCGTGGAGCCATCTCTTCTCAACACCCATCTTGTGCTCTCCACTTCGCAAGACTGAACGAGGATACCGTGCCTGCATCCAGTCGGCACCGCATCTCCGGCGTCACACAAGATCGCCGCCGTTGCCCACACGCGGCAGGTACCCGAGCGCCTTTGATCGCAATCTCCAGAGTCCCGAAATATCCATCATCGTCGCCAGACGACATCACCGGGCCCAGTTTAACGGCACATCGCAATCGCGCGCCGACCGCTCTGGGGAACGGAGCAGATGCGGCATGGTGATGAAGGGGGCTTTGTGTGTGGGCGTCCTGGGCCAGAGTTGGACAGTGAGCACACTGCTCCTTCGCCAGACGAAACCCGCAAGTTGGTCCCCCAGCCCCCCTTTGATCGTATCGTGAATGAGAGTGGTGAGCCGCGTGCCGGCAGTCTAACGAGATTGCGGCCGCGTGCGCCGGCACAGGACAGGAATGAATTGCGCGTCCGCACACCTCCGTCCGCACAGCAGCACGTTGTGCGGCGTCTTGACCGCCCTGCTCTCGTGCGCCGGTCAAAAAAAAAGAGAAGTTTGTGGTGTCGGTGTAAGCGCCCACCCTCGTGCTCAATTTCCCGTGCCGACAGAATGCCCGCCTATCGATAAAGAAAGACATCGCATCTCACTCACCTCAGCCGCACGAAGCTTGGCTGCGCCTACCGCGATCCAATCAATCTCATCCCGTACCTGACCATGCTCCGCTCCCGCTATTTGCTCGCACGAATGCGTTGGCCGTGAGACAGAACGATATCCGTCCCCTATAACTATCGGATGCCACGATTATCGCGCTGGGCTATGTTTTCGCAGCTGAGCCGCCGAGCGACATCGAGCGACGAAACTGTGCATTTGATCCGGCGGCGCAGCCCGCCAGCGGCTACGAGGTCGAGCAGAAGGTTCGCGCGGCACAGCAACAGCGGACGGCGTCAGACGGACGGAGTTGGTAGGCCACTTTGTACACCTTTTCTTAGGGGCAATATAATGTGAAGAGTAAGCGGCAGGCCATCTTGCGCGCCGCACATCTGGCCTCTGTGCAGTCTTTGGAAGGATACGCGCGATAGCCTCCCAAAGGATGCCGGAAAGTGCTGCCGAAGAGTTTCAGATTCCTACCGTTCGCATCATGCGCAGATTTGCACGAGAATACGAAGAATCATGCTCGGATACAATTTCTATTTGCCTTTCTTACCTCAGGTCGTCGATCCGCGAGCAGTGCGACGGCATCTATCGCCTTTATCATAGCTCAGGGTCTATCCGAAGACAAGGAGCGAGGGTATTCCGTATCGATAAACCGCCCCCCTCCTTCCCAACTCCCGGTGCTTGGGACAACGCCGTAATCACGATCCCTGAGCGCTGAACCAGTAGTGCTAAGTGAACCAAGCCCACCCATCCACCCATGCGCCCTTTCAAACAGGAACAACACCTCCTGACACCGACCCTGCATGCCCACTCCCTCCACCGACGCCCCTCATCAAAATCATCGTGGCATTTATCCAACCCCGTTGCGCCTTCAACGCCTACATTTCCGAATCATCTCCCCAGTTTCCGGACAGCCTGACCCTCTACGAAGGGCCGGCTTCCATCTCCGTCCATCCTCCGTCTGCGCGCCAAGTGCCCGCTTTCGAGTAGTCGCCCCGCGTGTTCCCAGCCATATATGCGAAACGGAAGTACTCTGGTACGTCCTCCATGTGGCGCACCCAGGTGAACGATTCCTTACCCGCGTCTTCGTACCCTCTAAAGTGCTCGACGTCGTTGACTAGGATGCTCATGCCGTCGTAATGCTTCGGGAGTGGGAGGTCCCACTCGAAGGTGATGTTTGGCTCCAGGCTTATCCCCACATTGCCGTGGATAATCGGTGAGACCATGAGGGGGATTAGGGTGCCAAGTTGCGCATCTCCTCGCAGCTCATCCGGGGTTTGCAGGATGCTGTCGAAGCCCCAGCGCGCGATGCCGTTGATGAACAGTCCGACGAGCAATCCTTGGAAGAGGAGACTAGGCCTCGTCTGCATCACAGTACCAGGCACGAGAAGGAGTCCGAGGATGTAGTGGTGAATGCGCACATTCATCTTCGGGACGGCCACCAGAGCCAGGATGGTAGCGCCCATAATCCCATAGATCGCAAGATACTGAGGCAGGCGCCCTTCTACCCGGATGCACCAAGCCTGCAAGAGCGCAATAAAGAACAGCGAGAGTACAACAATGATGAGTGCAGGGACTGCTCCAGGTTGTTGCTTGATATCGTGAGGAGTGAGCCGTTCGATGGGGATCTTGTCGAAGGTATAGTTGTTCAAGGCGCCAATCCAGCAGCCACCTAGCCAAAGAACCGTCTTTTCAATCTGGGCATGGAGGCCGTGCAGTTGCCTCCTAACGCAATACTTGTACACCGCAAACATACAGAAACTGGCCGGTAGGAAGCGTCCGAGAGCGATGCTGACAATGGCGTAGTAATCAGTGAGGTTTGGCGGATCCGACGCGAGAGCGACGTGGAAGAAGATGCCTAGAAATATCGATGGGAAGAAAACGGCGGGCGACGTCGTGAAAAGCGACAGTAAAATCGTAAATGTGAGCGAAACACCGAGAAGGGGCCACCGCAGGTCCCGGCACTTCGATTGAGTGCCGCTCAGGAAGGAGAAAGATTTGGGAAAGTACGAGTCGAAACCGACACTGGTGATATGTTTTCGGTTGACGCTGGAATAGTCGCTCTTCTCACCGATCAAGGAGACGACACCGCAGCCGCCAGACTGGTCGTTGATGAAACCCGCGTGGATCGCTGCACCGCAGATGAAAGAATCGGCTCGGTAGTAGCTGTTCTCAAGGGTCTCGTCCTCGTCTGTCGGGCCGCCGATGACAAGTGGTCGATAGTTGACCTCTTGGTCCCCAACGGCATGCGGATTGACAACCTGCACTCGCTTGCAATTAGCCGGGCAGCGGAAAGGCATGGTGCTGTTCTCGAAAGGCCGGCAAAGGTCGCCATTCAGACCGCAACCATTTCCATCGCGCCTGTGCCTTGATCAGTCTCTCTAATTCTGATCCCTCCTTGGTCACTCACCAGAACCGGTCGGTACACCTTATACGCACTGGCGACCCATAACCCGGAATGTCAGCAGCAAACGCCGACCGATGTAAAACCAGCCCGAAGCTGAGCAGCCAGCAAAAATAGAAGAATACCAGCAGGATAACCTTGTGCTTGCGCTGGGGAAAGTAGTTGTTCAAGAACTGTATCGGCGCGGTCTGTATCCAAGGGAAGAACGGGTGTATCTTCCACGGCCTCGCAGGCTGCGGTCCCTTCACCCACGTCGCCGTCGCCCTCCAAGCACGCTGCAACCTTGTCGGGATGTACTTCCTCGCATAGTAGGGCTCCTGCGCGGCGTAGTACTCTTCGTCGGAAGCTTCGGAATTGGCGAGGAGGACTGCGTCTGCGGCCGCAGAGTCGTCGGAGTGGACACTGGCGTTCTCGTCGTCGCGGTATACTTGGGGAGGCGCTCCCTCGTCGTCCAAACCGTCTCGTGGCCCCATAGTGGGCACGTCGTCGAGCTCGTAGCGAGAGGATGGGCGAGACACGTTGGCGTTGAATGCTGACGTCTGCGGCTCTGATTGCTGGTGGGGAGCCGCAGGGAATAGGGAATGAATGCGAAGGGAAAGGATATATACTAGAAAGGAGCGGGGGTGTGCATCAACAAGAGGAGCAACGTGCCATGAAGCATTGGTGTCTATAGGTGTTGTGGTAGAAGTGAGAGAGCTGCAGGGTGCCGGGCGTTATGCGCCGGCATTGACGGTTGTGGTCCACGGGTTTCGTCACACGCTAACGGTCAGCCCTACCACAGGTCAAGGGGACAAAGAAGCAGCGACCGGCGCTATCCTGCATTCTTCACAGAACATGCCTTCACGCAGCTTTGTCTTCCATGTTTAAGCAATCCCGCAGCATGCACAGTTACTGCAGCCGTCCTGTTGGAGCTAGCCTTCCCGGTGCCTGCCACATCCAGCCCCATCGTCATGGTTCGGCTTCTATTTCTAAGCAAGCCGTTATCGCGCCCTTATCGCATACTAAACAGCGAATGTGGCGGACCAGCCCCGGACGAGATCCACGGATTCATCTTGAATGCTTTCGCAATTGCATCCTTTCATGTCGCAATAGTCTGAAGCCCTCTGCCAAATCCCGTCGTTTTGGATAGCTTGGAAATAGCGCGCCGCCCCGCAGTATGTCCTACCACTGCTACCACCCATCGGAACCGGACAGCTTGCCCGAGCCCGTCGATCTCTCCCACCATCTATCGCGCAGCACCCGAGCTCGCGAAGCCTCGAGCGTCAAGAAGTTCTACAAATACTTTAGCATTCCTGGCATTGCTCAGTTAGCAGGAGGTGCGTCCACTCGGCAGCCCGCCAACGCAGGCTTCGTCAGGCTTACTATAGACTAGGCCTCCCGAACGACAAGTACTTCCCCTACGATACACTTGAAGCCAAGGTAAGGCGAATGGGACGCAACATAGGGCCGATTAGATAACAGGAGGCCAGGTCGCGCATCCTAATCGCTGGACACCCACGCCCAACAAGCCCGTCGACCCTCCCACCGCCGAGTTAGCCTCGACCTCCATATCCTCGTCTAACAATGATCCGCCCGCGTCTCGTCTCGTCGTGCCGCACGACTCGGGAATGCCAGATCCCTTACGCATGATTGATCTAAAGTCAGCGCTACAGTATGGCACTGCTCAGGGCTACCCGTCACTATACTATTTCATTCGCCAATTTACGCGAAACCATCTCCATCCATCCATTCCATATAAAGACGGGCCAGAAGTGATCTTGACCTGTGGTTCCACAGACGGCTTCTCGAAGAGCGTCCAAGCCTTGTGCAACGAGTGGTCGGAAGACCACGATCCTATCGACGAGAAGCCCGGGCTGTTGGTAGAGCAATATTGCTACATGAACGCGGTACAAACAGCTAAACCGCGAGGTATGAACATCGTGCCGGTAGCCATCGACGACGAGGGAATGGTCGCGAAAGGCAAGGGAGGGCTTGAAGATGTGTTGGAGAATTGGGATTCCACGCGAGGCCGCCGACCTCATCTGATGTATACTGTTACTATTGGCCAGAACCCGACGAGCGGCACCCTGAGTGTTGCTAGGCGGACCGAGATCTACGCGCTCTGCGTGAAGTACGACATTATCATCATTGAAGATGACCCCTACTGGTACCTGCAGTTCCCGTCGGCGTCCCCAAGTATGACAGTTCCGAAACCGGTTAAATCGTCCGGTTTTGAATTCCTCGATTCGCTCATCCCTTCGTACCTTTCGCTCGATTATGAAGGCCGTGTGGTGCGTTTGGACACTTTCTCCAAGACCGTGGCACCGGGCTGTCGGCTCGGCTGGATTACAGCTCAGCCCGCTCTAGTGGAGCGCATCCTTCGCATCACAGAAACAAGCACCCAACAACCTTCCGGATTCGTGCAGTCGATGATTGCAGAGCTGGTCATTGGCCCCCAGGGCTCGAGTGATCCCGGCAAGGGTGGAGCAGCAGACGGTAGCGGCTGGAAGGTTGACGGATGGGTCCGCTGGCTCGAGGGCCTCCGCGGGAACTACGAGCGTAGGATGAACGCCATGTGCGACGTCCTAGATGCAAACAAATACGTGCTCAAGGCCGGCCGCCGGAAATCCATCACCGAAGTCGCAGAGGATGAAGACGAGTGGGCCGTTGTTGAGAAGACAAGGATGTACGATTTTGTGCGACCCTTGGGTGGTATGTTCGTTTGGGTGCGCTTCGACTTCTCCCTCCATCCTTTGCGCAAGCAAGTTTCAGCGCCTAGGTTATCGCAGGCATTCTGGGTGCTCTTGACCACCAAGCCTTATTTGTGCCTCATCTCGCCCGGCGCACTGTTTGCGCCCACAACGGAAGTTCGGGAGAGCGACTCTTTCAACTGCTTCAGACTCTGTTTTGCAGCGTGTCCTGAGGAGGAGATCACAGCCATTTCGAGGAGGTTTGCCAACGGAGCGCAGGCATTCTGGCGCATCAAGAGCAAGGAGAAGATTGACAAGCTGCTAGAGGAGGATGAGGGCATTGGGAGGGTCGATGCCGGATTGGCACTCCTTACGGGCATGTGCTAAACATGGGTCCTACTCTCGGGAAGCGTGTGGCTCGCGGGATTCGGATAACGGTCACAAAACGGAGACCATCCCCGGGAAGTAAATGCATAGAGGAATACAAGCGCAGCGTCAGTAAATATGCAAGGATATGCGTAACGGATTTATCGGACTCATGGCTGGAAATTGGTACGCACGTAGCATCGCAAATGGATTTTTAGATGCAACTTTTCCACTTACCACGCGTACACTTAGCCGCTCAAAGAAATGCTTCCGTGCAGCGATGTTCCACCACTGGTACCTTCCTCAGCCGGAAAAGCGACTTACCCAATTCAGTCAGGCCCCCAGCGGCTTTCGGAACGTCATGCGGAGAAATATCACGTGGTAGTACATAGCTCGGAGTGATATTAGCCTTCTGCAGACCCTTCAACCCATTTAATTGCCCATCTGCTACCGTTAGCGAGTTCGGGTTCGGTCGTCGCCATGCTTCCGGTGCTTTACTTCCTGCTTGCCCTCGTCCACGCAACATGCTCCTCTCCCACTTCCTTCGACTACGTAATCGTCGGCGGTGGGCCAGCCGGCCTCGTCCTCGCTAACAGACTATCCGAGGATCCGAGCATCACCGTTGCAGTCGTCGAAGCGGGAGATACGCAGTACAATAATCCCAATGTAACAACTGTGCCGGACTCCGTGCTAGGCTTCGGTCTCGGTCTCAACACGTCAATAGACTGGAGCTATGTAAGCGCACCGCAGAAGTACACGCTTAACAGGATGCATATGTACTACTCGGGAAAAGGATTAGGCGGCACGACGTTGATTAATGGGATGACGTATCTAAGGGCGGAGAAGACGCAGATTGATGCGTGGGAAGAGATGGGCAATGAGGGATGGAATTGGGATAGCTTGTTCGAGTATTACCGCGGGCAGGAGCATTTCCAACCCCCGGATGCAGGAGAGGTGGCGAATGGGGCAAGTTTTGAAGAGCAGGACCATGGGTTTGAGGGCGAGCTCGCGGTGGGCTGGAGTGAGTACTTAATAGGCCAGGATATGTTTAGCATTCTCAAAGAAACGAACGAGGCGATAGGGATACCGTGGAACAAGGATGCGAATGGCGGAAGAATGAGAGGTTTCACGACATGGCCGTTCACCTTGAATGCATCGACGACGACACGAGAGGATGCGGCCAGGGCATTCTACTATTCCGTCGCAAAGCAGCGGCCGAATCTACATGTCTTCGTCAACGCTACCGCCACGAGAATCCTC
Source organism: Trematosphaeria pertusa (assembly GCF_010094035.1). NCBI lineage: Eukaryota > Fungi > Ascomycota > Dothideomycetes > Pleosporales > Trematosphaeriaceae > Trematosphaeria > Trematosphaeria pertusa. The sequence continues at coordinate 1,098,627 of NW_022987222.1, read as the reverse complement.
TGGGATGAGCATACACATACAGGGGAAAAACTCACCGCTAAAGCCATCGAAGTCCTAACACCCACAAACAGTACCACCGCCACCCTCCACACAACGCGTGAACTCATTCTCGCTGCCGGCTCCCTTCGCTCCCCCGCTCTCCTCGAACACTCCGGCATCGGAAACCCCGCCATCCTGGAACCACTAGACATCAAACCCATGCTCAACCTCCCCTCCGTAGGCGCGAACATGCAAGACCAACCTACCACGCTGATATCTTACGCCTCGCCCACAAACTGGACCGGCTATCCAAGCTTCGTATCGTACCTCACAGCGTCCGACCTCTTCGGGCCCGAACTTCCCTCCATCACTGCAGAAATCCGGGCCAATATCTCCGCGTACGCTGAGAAGATTGTTGCCGATGCTCCAGTCGGTTCGACGAGCGTGGAGACGGAAGAGGGCCTTTTGAAGCTTCAAACCAATCTCGTGTTTGCAGAGAATAGCACGGTACCGTTGGCCGAGTTATTGTGGTTCCCTGCCCCTGGCTCCATCAATGTAAACTACTGGACTCTCCTCCCCTTCTCCCGCGGCTCCGTCCACATCACTTCTCCCAATCCCACTGTCCAACCCACCATCAACCCAAACTTCTTCCAGCTCCCCATCGACATGTACATCCAAGCCGCCGCCGCCAAGAAAGTCCGCCAATTCTTCTCCACCACACCGCTATCCACGCACATCACCACCGAAGCCGTGCCTGGGTTCGCGACAGTGCCGGAAAGCGCTGGATGGAGGGATAGGGAGTGGGAGGCGTGGATTAAGACAGCGTACGGGGCGAATTATCATCCTGTGAGTAGTACGGCGATGAGGGGGAGGAGTTGGGGTGGCGTTGTGGATAAGGAGGGGAGGGTGTTTGGAGTGGGGAATGTGAGGGTTGTGGATGCGGGGGTGCTGCCGGCGCAGATTTCCGGGCATTTGAGTGCGAGTGTGTATGCGGTTGCGGGGAAGATTGTGGAGGGAATGCTTGGAGCAGGGAATGTGGTGAGGAGATAGTGGGAGGATGGCATGCATAGAGTGCTTTTCAGTCTTTGATACTCTCAATTCAATACTATAGTTAAGACTTCCACCTGCGGAAGGCTGGGGTATTTTCCCCACAGCATCGCAAATTTCTGGCCTACATTCTTATGAAAAGTACGACAAAACAAATTTAGTATAAGCACACATCAAGGCAATTTGTATGTTGAGGCAACGTAGCGTGGGAGCCCTAGCGAGGCCGCGTTCGGCTGCGCCTTTTCCCTTAGACTCTCTCCCGGATCGCCTCATGGTTCCGTGGACGCCAGCCACTTAATGCTCCACGCTTAGCTGTGATGGTTATAGTCGTATCACAGACTTGGTGTTGCGGTCTTCGATGTCGCCATAGCTTCGCCGACGTTGACGGAGACCGTGTGGTTACTGTTGATCGCACCGACTTCGATGCGGAAGTTGTTCCCTGGATCCTGCCACGCATCGCCCGTATACAGCGGCTTACCGACAAGATAGGCCAAATCGATCTTGAAATGGGGCAGATACCACGAGACGGGAGCGTTGCAGGTATGCGTTCCTCCAGCCGCACATGCGAGACTACTGCTGACGTTCTTGAGCAGGAGGTTGCACTTGGTACAATGCGTCCACGATTCTCCGGTGCAATCGGTCCCATCTTGTGAGTTGTGCACGGTGTATTCTCTGCCATCGAAGCTGTGCTGGCCGCCGGAGGGACATGTGCCTGCGAGTCCGCCGATGTAAACCCCGAGGCACTTTGTGCAGACTTTGAAGGGGCTACCAGCTGCCATTTCGCTCTTTCGAGGGATGTTATAAGCTTCGCTTCCAGTGTAGTCGTGGCTACCACCGGCTTTGCAACTTCCGAGGCGCGCGTCGAATAGTATTTCGCATTTGTAGCATCGCTTAAAGCCGACTTCGTATTGTACGTTTGGCGTGGTTGGAACGCCGATGAAGATGGAGCCTTCTGCTTCGCCCGTGCAGTCGTGCTGACCGCCGTGGTGACAGACGCCGACATTGCGGCGATCCAGGGTATACACGAGCGCGTCGCATTTGCGACAGCGTTTCCAGCCTTTCTCGGAGCCGATGAAGGGACCGTCGGTCGGTACAATGTATTCAGTCGCCCCCTGGGAATGGTAGTGACTGGCAACTGGCATGCACGGGCAACCATATTTCATGTCGAAGGTAGCTGGAAAGTCAGTGTTATAGATTGTGTGGCATGACGAGCAAGTCCAATAGCTGCGAATGTGGGCGCCGTCCGGCAATTCGACCCCCTTCGACGTTTCCAGCGTGTACGTGGTGCTATTCGTGCGGGCATCGTGTAGATCACCCGCCGCACAAACGGCACTAGAGGCAAGAAACATGCCGTGGCACTTCCTGCAGTACCGGAATCCTTTTTGTCCCGTCGCGTACTTGGATCGAAGTTCGTGGACTAACACGCAGTCCTTCCCGATTCCACGATCCCAGCCATCGGCCTGGCGGAATTCAACAGTGTAAATTCGACTCCTGGTGACGTAATATAAGGCGCCGGCTCCCGTTTGCTCCGGGCGACCGAGAGCCCGCAGGCTGTAGTTCTTGCGAGCCTTCAGGTTTTCTGCTGAGATAGGCCAGGCACTCGACAGCCATCCCATCTTCCAGAGAGTGGGGGCAATCAGCCCGGGCCCGGCCGGAGAGTATGTTGATTCAAAGCCGTCTTGACAATAAGTCGTCCAACCGAAGTTCAGAGGCTCTGTGAGATTGAAGGCCTTGACCCTGGATGTAGTAATAGCACTCATCACATCGTAGGGATCGCCGGCAGCAGTGTCGGGGTTGGCGGACCAAGAGAGCGGGAGTCCAAGAGCTTGGCCAATGTTGTGAGCTTGCAAAGCAATCTTCATCGACGTTGTACTCTCGACTACCCCGTAGTTTGCGCTAAATCTTACGTCGTGCTTCCCATTGTTGTAGGTGCAGACTCCGGAAATGCCGGTGTAAGTCAGCTGGGAGCAAGAAGCGCATTGCTTCCAACCATCCTGATATGACGAGCCAAGTTGTGCTGTTGGGACTTTGCAATCGAACTTCCATGGCGTGTGCGGGCCGAGATTCGGTTTTAGCGCTGGACAGATGTATTGGGTGGTTGAGTTCGTATTGTTGGTTTGAAAGAGAACGCAGCATTGCTCGCAGCGTCGCCAACCGCTATCACCAACCAAGTCGTCATTTGGGGCATCGGATATCGCGTAGTACCTGTCCCCGAGCTCATGGATACCTCCCGCTAGACATGCGCCGTGGATGGATGGATCAGCTTCGATGTCAGGGCGCACCAAGCACCCGCACTTCTTGCATAGACGCCACTTTCGGTTTCCCCAGTAACCCCCTGTGGTCATGACGAAACCTCCCGAGGTATTGGCTCCACTGTTAAGCCAGTAGTAGCTATCAACGCTGGCAGCGACGAGGATGATGACGCCTCCGCGGAAGTCGGCGAGATTCATGTCCTTGCATAGTCGGTTGGCTTCATCGCGCCAAGTCGTCCAAGATCTGCGTGAATCCTTCGCGAAGGAATATTGCATCTGATACCAGCCGAAGACTTCGGATCCATCAAGAGTGATCACGTGGTTCGAGACTTGTTGCCAGTAGTCAAAGAGGGCATTCTGGCCTCGACCGGTGAGGAAATTGTAGAACCGGTGCGGCCCGGGAAGGTGATCAACGGGAATGTCTGTGAAAGTGAGCAGGACTAAGGCGCAAGGCCTTGGGCCCTTCATGTGGACCCAGTTGTCGGACATTTTGCGTGCAGACTGAAGCTTCCTGGAAAAGACAGAAAGGGAAAGAGAAGTTGGACAATGCTTTCCATGTATGCTAAATTCTCCTCTATTATGCCACACATCCAACACTCAGCTGGTGGCATGATGTGGTGATGCCCTGAAGCGAAACATGCGGCTGGCTTCGTGTTGGAGACCACAGCCATTGCGACTGGAGGCGCAAGCAGCTATGTTTACTGATGTCTGGTGATTGCACGTTAAGCTAAGCGTGCGGCTGCTCAGAGACATTGCGTGTGTATGAATTCGGGAGGGCTCCAGATGGCGACGTTCCAATGATAGAAGCGTGGCGTCTAAGCGTGGTGGAGGAATCTCGAAACCTCGGACGAGGCCTGGGGCGATCTATCACGCTAGGGTTGTTGTGCTAAGCCTAGATTGTCTAGCACAGAATCACGTGCTGTTGTCTTTCCCGAGGTCGGCTAGCGCACCCGCCTGTCATGCTCATTCCAAGGATCGTCTCTCAACTCAATCTCTAGATTATGTTCCCCATCTTTTCCAAGACATCATGCATATCTATGCCACTTCTACAGCTCAACTAATGGCGACTACTCCGCATATAGCGCTCAACTACCCGTGATCATCCATATGCTCCTGCTATTTCTCCGTGTCGCTAATGAACAGTCACCCTTTATTGGGCACAAATGTCCATCGTGCGAAGGGCGATGGGAAAACGCGATAGAGGCCACCTTAGTACTAAAAAAACAACCCAAACAGGAAAGTCTCATTGGCGCGAAATATGGCTGCAGCAAGTGGTCCACGATTTATCATGCCGGTGCTGCCCAGTTGGGGGAGCTAACCTTATGGTAGTTCGGAATACTTAGTAGGTTTCAAGCCCAGAATGACTGTCTAGATCTATTCCCGGTCGCCATCTCACCGAGAGCTTGTCAGGTTATATATGTGCTCGCATTTTCTTTGTGACGAGGTCGATGACTGCACGCCAAACCCTGCCCAAGTGCATATGTACTTGAAGTGGTAGGCATCTGGCAGAGTGGGGCAATGCGCCCAAGTCTTAACCTACTTAGAGCACAAGGTCATGAGAGAGCATGTGTAGTCCTGTCGACGTCATCATTCGGCTAAAACCTCCTCGGAGTCGTGGACCTAGGTATACTGACGGAGGTTGCTGTAATCTTAGGTTATCAGGATGCCTCGAGTGAGGCTGTTTTCTAGGCGAAGCGGTTGATATTTTGCAAGCCTTATTCGACGATGTGATGTATTCGAGCAGAAGGCTCTGACGACATGGAGGTTGGTCCGTGCGCTCTCCTGAACCATACGTCTTCTCTCAATCTTTTCTCCACCTTCCACCTTTTGACACCCGCGCACCCTTTCTCAGCCTTCTCTCTCCTTCAGCCCAAACTTCTTATTTCTGTTTGCAGGTGCGCTTGGGCCCTAGCTCGTATTCCTCGTGTTTAATGCGACGGCGCATGCCCAGCTTCCCCTCTTGCGATGCAACCATCTCCGACGTCCCTCAGCCCTGTCTCGGCGTGCGTCTTCTGACCGGTCGTTAATCTAATGGGTTGCTGCACCATGGATTCCTTGATCAATGCGGGGCTATCTTCTTAGACCCTTACATGTCTATCTACTACAGCAACCATTAAAAAGTTCTTCTGTTCGCGGCCACAGGGCGATGTAGCCTAGTTTACCCCCGTTCTTATCTCGCGGCAAGCCACAGGCTTACTAACGCCATTCGCAGCTAAGCATATCGAAGAGGAGCCATGTCCGGGTTCAGCAGCGGTCCATTGCGACCGCCATGGCAACAAAGTTATCGAGTCGAACCATTTGGATTCCGGAGCCTCGCGATAGATCCGACCAACCAAAGAATCGTGCTGGATCTTAGCGGACTAATGACTGGAATCCTCGGTGTCGACCCGAGCCAGCCAATTCCGCGTGCTGAATTCGAGGCTCTTCACGCGCGGCTTGAGCAGGAGAGCGTAGACAAGGCGAAAGCAGACGGCAAGCATCCAAATCCCAAGCTTTGCTACATGTGCCGCAGAGTCAAACCGCTAGCTCCCCTGGATGCAAGCGCAACTGGTAGCCCTCGTTTCAAATGGAACCCCCAACCCGTCGTCCTGCCGTTTGGTAACTGGAGTCAACTCAGGCTACGGCAGCACTGCTCAATCTGCCGGCTTGTCTTATCGCTCATTATCACCGACCATGACAGGAACAACCTTCACCCGCGCCTTGCCGCCATTGACCACGAGATCCAGGGCGTGTCGCTTCATTTAGGCGAAACACAGTCCAGTGGCGAGAGTGTTGTGAGAGTTGAGTACGGAATGCGGCATGTCGGAGAATTAAGGATTGTCACGAAAAACAATTACACCACCGCTCTACGCCAGGGATGGGAGGCTAAGGATCAGAATCACAACTTTGAGGGTTTCACCCGCCGCATCGACGCAGAGGATTCACTCTTTAGCGAGCAAGTCAACTTCGAGCTTCCCAAGAGCTGGCTTAATGATTGTGCTCTAAACCATGGCGACTCGTGCAATAGCAACCACCAACGCGGCAAGCGGTATGAGGAGGATATACCCTTGGTACTCATCGACGTTCGCGAAAACTGCTTAGTGACGGCCACAACGTCGGCAAAATACTTTGCACTGAGCTACGTTTGGGGCTCAGTCGACATGTCTATGACTTTGCTTTCGAACTACGAATCCCGGTGCCAGAAGGGCGGCCTTGACCAGCACTTTCCGAATACGATTGCGGACGCTCTTACGCTAGTGCGCGCACTCGACGAACGCTACCTATGGATAGACGCGCTATGCATCGTACAGGATGATACCGAGAACAAGATGCGTGATCTCGCTCACATGGACGTCATCTACCTACGCGCCTTTGCAACTATAGTGGCTCTAGAAGGCAGCAGCGCGAACGCAGGACTACCAGGCGTGATGCCGGGCACCCGCTCACCCCAACAAGTCGAGACGCTTGTGGTAGACGCCGGGAGCAAGGATTTGGACTTCAGCTCAGATACAGATGTCGAATCAGCGGAAGAGACAAGAAGAGAGCAGGCCACTCTCCTTCTAGCAGCGACTCCTCCGCCACTACATCTTGCTCTTGACACTTCCTCCTGGGACACGCGGGGCTGGACCTTCCAAGAGCGGATGCTGTCTCGGCGGTGTCTTTACTTCACAAACCGATCTATCTACTTCCGGTGTGGTTTGGATCGTCCGGTACTCTCTGAAGGCGGCATCAATGACCGTGTACAGCTTATACATGGATTCTCGGATGACCCCAACGCCCCGATGCGTACCACGACTTCTCTAGACAACCCACTTGCCGAGCTTTACTACCGCGACATCAGCCACTTCAACCCCGAATCTCGTCTAGTCATGACCTTTTATGTGTACAGAGAGCTCGTCGAGAAGTACACTATTCGGAAATTGACGTACGAATCCGACATCATTAACGCCTTTATGGGTATCTTCGGTGCGCTGAACGTAGCCTTCGAGAGTGACATCTTCTGCGGTATGCCTGCCACTGCTCTCGATCTAGCGCTGCTTTGGACACCTGCAGGTCGGCGTCCGCGACGTAAGAAGGTTCGGATTCCGTTGGAGCAAGACATTGAGCATAGACCCTTCCTTGGGCGTTCGATACCTACTAACAGAGGCACACACGAAGTGGTCTGGGGCCCCACTGAGGTTCAAGAGTTCGATGAGAGCGTGGACAGGCAATTCCCGAGCTGGTCGTGGGTTGGTTGGGTCGGCGCCGCCGAGTATAGATTCTTTGCAGAGGTCGCACCGTACGAGCCACTGCCGATACCGCTCATTGAAGAGTACGCCATCAACCTGGACGGGAAGGAACTGCAAATTGTTTCAGGGCGAAAGGACCAGGTTGTTGCCAGCCTTATGACTCTGGATATCGCGGCTTCTATGGCTAATCTTGGCTTAAACGATAGGGAGGGTGACGATGAGCTCGTCACCTCCCCTTCTCTCCCAAACGTCCTTCAATTTGTGGCTTCTACTCTTCCCCTTACTGCCTTCACTATCTCTACGCAACGCGAGTACATATCCGCCAAAGGACACGTGCACTCCTCCAGCAGGCAAGAAGTACGCTATGTCCTCGATCATAGAGGAAACCGCTGCGGGCTATGGTGGGAACAGGCCGGATACGTGTACGTCGGGCGCGGCGTCAGTCCGGCAGCGGAGAGCAAAATGATGCTGGTCGCTATTAGTGGGTATGGACCAGACGAGCCGGCAGGAAGAACAGGGCCAAGCCGCGCCGAGGGCGAAATCGAGCTGTTCGATGAGAGGGTATATCCTGCCAGTGGACTGGGAAGTGGACTGGTGAATGTTTTAGCGGTGGATTTAGATATGGGGCATGACTTTGGCGAGAGAATCACGGTTGCGAGGATCCATTACAGGGCTTGGAAAGAAGCAGGGCCGGTGATGAGAATGGTGAGGTTGGCTTGATTGTCCATAAGATAATTCGGAAGGTCTCGTGGGCCAATTGTTCGCACAGCGCAATCTAGTCTATGTTCCTACAGTGCTTTCTTGTTCCTTCCTGTCCTCCGGAAAAACCACCTCATTCCCAAAATACCCCTTTCCGTCCTTCGTCGTAGCATTCAGCCTTTCAAGTATATACTCACCCGCCCTTATTGGCGGATACCTACTCTTCTCCCCGTCCGCCAAACACGTTGGCAGAGTCTCCACCACGGCATCGTAATTAACACTAAAGAAAAAGGGTACACTGTATCTCGCCTCACTCGTCTTATTGACCACCCGATGCACGGTAGACTTGTACACGCCATTCGTCCAGCGCATGAGGAAGTCGGCTACGTTGACGATAAAGGACCCGGAAACGTAGGAGACGCGATGCCAGTTCCCTGAGGGCTTCAGGATTTCGAGACCAGGTATGCTGGAGGAGAGAAGGAGGGTGAAGCATTCGTAATCTGAGTGCGCGCCAAGGCCGATTTGCTCTTCAGCGGACAAGGAGGCAGTGGGTGAGGGAGTCTTTGAGGGAGGGTAGAAGAGGAGGCGCGCGATGCCTCCGGGGTGCGTGGTCAAGCGGTCGAAGTAATCTTCTGGGAGGTCGAGGGATAAGGCGAAAAGGCGGAAAAGATGGCGTGCTAGGTCCAGTACCTAGCCACGTTGATCAGCACCCTGACCTCGCCCTACCAGGATACACTTTGAACTTTAAAGGGGAGAATATGAGGCAAACCTACAGCGCCATAATACTCCTTCACACTTGTATAAAACCCCGGCAAATCCTCCTCTGCGGGCCACATATTCGCGTTCCCAACACTCCCATCCAGATTTCTATACTTCCCATCCCCACCGCTCCTATCCAATGCCCCCTCATAACCAAAGTTAAACCCTTCTTTCGTCTCCACATCGCCCGCTATCGACGTGTACTCGCTCGGCTCCCAGCCATAGCCGTACTTACTACGCTTGATATGCAGTGTCTCCTTTTGCTCCTTGCTTAGTTCGCTGAAGAAGCGCTTGGCTTGGTGCAAGATGGACGAGAGAGTAGTGGCGGGAATGCCATGGCCGGTGACATAGAAGAAGCCGGATGTGGTGCAAGCGGTGCGGATTTGGGCGGCTACTGCTTGTCGATCCGCCAGAGACGAAGACAAGGTGGGCGAGATATCTACGACTGGGATGACGAAGCCTTCATCGGTTGCAGTAGCCCTGGCGGCGAGTCGTGATTCTAGATACGCCGTTGAACGGGCTTCTTGCTTCGTGATGGAGTCTGGTTGGTGGGGTACTCTGACAGTGGCTGCTGCCATGGTAATGAAGAGTGTAAATTTCAGAGCAGGACGCTGTATTGTCCGTGGGTATTCTGGTATGTTAGTATATGTCAAGAGATAAGCGTCCCTTTCGAGAATCATGGTGTCCGGTTGCACTTTCCCAATGTAGCAAGGCGCCTGTCAAAGTGGGGTTCCGTCGACCCAGCCCAGACCTCACACTCGCTTCTCACTCAAAGTATTCATTCCATCTTTACAACGTCGAGTTTTGCACAAGAGAGACGATGTATTGTCTAGGAACGAGACTAGGACGCTTAACCCGTCATCGAAGGCCTTGGTACAAGTTGGGGACGAAGTCAGCACTAACCTAGACGGCCTAGCAGCAACTCCGCACGTCATCGGCGAGGCACAGCACTTCGAGAACACATGAGTTAACATCGGTCTGCCTCCTTTCTTGACAGAATTCAAGGTATAGAAGGTGTTTCATCAAACAGACTGTACCGGCTTCCACCTCGTCCTATCAGCCAACGTGTCGCGTGGCAGGCATTCATCGAACGAGCCTGTGCCCAATCCAGAGCCTACTTCGCTGAAAACAAGCGACGCAAGAATCACAGGAGAAATATAACGATATCAGCGCTCATCCATACAACGGCTGAACTAGACGAGCAAAGAAGAATTCGTGTTGCTATCATAAGCAGCGGTCTCGCAGGAGCGACTCTGATGAACGTCTTTTAAAACACCCCAACCTTGAGGTGGACATTTTCGAATCCGCACCAGAGTTTTCCGAGCGAGGCGCTGCTGATAGTCTGGCAAAAAATGCGCAGGAAGCACTAGCTGAAATCGGTCCGAATGTCGCTGAGGCATTAGATCCTGCTGGAGCAGTGACAATGAACTCGTCCAGCCTCGTTGTCGCGAGCTCATTTTTCTCGATAGCGCTTCTTGAATGGCTTCAGGAGCTAATACCTCCAGGGTGCTGGTCCTAATGCCGGGACTATCTCTCTCGATCCGGCCCCAGAATAGTCGGGGAGGGTCGTTCATCGAGCCGCTCTCCTCGCTGAACTTCTCAAGCCAATCCCTCCAGAGCGGATGCACACCAAGAAGAAACTGACTGACGTTCAAGACTCCAAGCATGTTGAACTTATCCTTATCTTTGAGGAGGGGACACGACATTCTACCGATGCTCTGATTGGCGCCGATAGCATATTCGGTTTTGTGCGTTCTCACGTGCTGGGGACGGATCATCCTGCGCTTAAACCTCAATTTGCCGGTTTCTGGGACTGTAGATTCCTCGTGTCGATCGAGAAAGCAAGAGAATTAATTGGCCAATATCTTAAGGAGGGGGAGGAGAGACAATACGGATGGGTTGGCGACGGCGCCTTTTTCTTGCACGACATACTAGACAATGGGAAACTGTGCAAGGCGTCGCTAGCGGACTCGTGAACGGAGAGTGGGACAAGGACCAATGGAGCTTCAAGCTCACTCGAAGAAGAGTTTTCTTCTTTGACGAACTCCCCGGTCAGGGATGGGATGAAATGGGTATGTACTTACTTGTCCGACAATCTCCGCCTCTTCGTATGGCAACACAATCTAGCTACTGCTGGAAAATCTAGACCTGAAAATGTGTCCACAAATGCACTACGCATAAGCCACACCGACGTTTTTCAAAGGCACCGCTTGTCTAATGAGTGATACAGCGCACGCCACAACTCCATGGCAAGGCTCAGGTGCTGGCTCAGCACTCGGGGATGCCATGATTCTGGAAACTGTGCTCCAAGAAGTGAAGCACCCAAGAGAGCTTGAGGCGGCTTTTCGAGCGGATGACTGTGCGTCGACCCAGGACTCAGAGGATTCTAACCTCAAGGAAAGAGACCAGCATCGTAATGTGCGGCAAGGGACCTAATGTTGGGTTGAACGTTGATAAGATCCGCGGGGCGTTGACGCATAAGTGGGAAGGAGCACAAAGCCGCTGCCTTGGGTGCTATGCGGCAAAGCTAGGCACTTAAAAAGATGCAAGATATTTGTTGGTGGAGAGGGCCTCTAAGTAACCACTATCTTATGCCCTCGTTCAAGCACCTCTACAGCACTCCTGTTGATCTCTCCTTTCTTCCTTCTCTTCCTCTTCCCCCAACGCCTCAGCCTCAGCCTCTGCTTCCTTCTCCTCATCATACCTTGTACCATCGGCATACCAAGGAAAATACGCGCGTTCCCCTCCTTGGTCTTCATTCTGCGTCCTTCGGCCTGCGTTCCTCGCAAGAAGTGCACCGTATTCAGGAGCAAGACCACCACCCCGGTGTCCACTGTACTCATACCATCCATCCGGCGAGCTCGATCCGCCTACGGGCTCCCTATGCGGTGAGGGATCCCCACTCCGTCTTGGAATAGACAAGTAGCCGCTACGGGTCTCCCTTATGCCATACTGCCGGTCTGATTCGTATCCATGTCTGCCCGATGAGATACCATAACCGTCGGAATTGATATTATCGAATGGCTGTGGAATAGGATACACAATCCGGAAATGAGTCTGATCCCGACCACGACCACGAGATGTCACATTATCGTACCTCAACGCATCAAGTCTCTTCCCGATAGCGAACGGAGGGGGGGTGACAAAAGGTATGCGGTCTCCCCGCTCTTTCACATAATTTCGCGTGATCGGCGATGCAGGGGGCCAGTTCGCATCTTGGACCTCAGGAATGCGATCGCGGTAGGAGGGGCGACGCGGTGGGAATGGGAGGGCTCGAGGTGTATTGCTAGAGCTGAAGCGGAGATGCTCACGGTATGCAAGGATGAGTGTGATGGCAGCGAGAAGAGACGGGACACCGCGAAGAAAGAGTATGAGATAGGAGAGGTAGGCGGGTTCGAGTGAGTCGGACATGGTGGAGATTTATGTTCCAGTACTGTGCGCCGTCTCGAAGTACACTCTGGAGATGCAACGGGTGCTGCATCTTTTATGTACTGGTGGGGGTGTGATCGGACGCAAGCTGAGCGTTTGATGGTACGTGGACTGGGAGAGGATACCTGACGTGTCTAGGGCGAGAGCAAACACAGGACGAACCGAGCATGCGTATCACGACAGGTTTGATATCTCCAGGCAAACGAACTCCGAAAATGTCTGAAGTAGTCCAATGACTAAATTACCTAGGTAGGCTTCGCTACATCACAATACTAATGCTCAAAGACGCAAACATGTGTTCTCTCCTTTTACGGCTCAACAGACTCCTACCCCCCCTCGTCCATCCCTGTTCCTTTATATAGATTCGCCTTCGGATAGTTGCAATGCCTCCTCCTAAACTCCATTCCTAGTCTCGTCATATCATATTCCCTTAAGAAACTCAGGCGCCTCCCCCTTTTCCATCCACTCCAGGATCCTCACTAACATATTGTCATCCGGGTCACCCCTAGCCGCAAACCATATAACTGCGGTATACAATTCGCGGCTGTTGATAGAAAGCGCCCAGTGAGGTTCTATTATGGCCTGCGTTGGTGCCAATGGTAGCGAAGCCATGCGAAGCATCGTTTGCGACGTCTGGATACTGGATACCTATTCAATCATCAGTTTCATCCCCGAAAAGCACTGCTTGATCCCCTTCATGCTATCTTAAGGTGAAGTGGCAAAATATACTTACACTCGGCCAATCCTCCATTCTCCGTCAACACCCATCCCTGCCATTTCTCCGGCACCACACCTCTATGTCAAACTCACTACCTTCGCTCCTCTCAATCCTCAGGTTCAGGCTACACAGGCTGGTAGGTACAGGCGGAGTCGCCTAGTCAAAGCATGTCTCATTCAGGCCCTCAGCCTTATGATCGACGGTTGACTTCGCGGAGAGATATTTAGCTATATTTACTTTTAAGGCATGTTGAGTGTGGGGTATGTAGGAGAGCGTGTGCGCGAGAGCTGTGCAGCGGCCCTGGAAGCTTGGAGGGAATCCGTCGGTTGGGCGAAGGCGGCGCCGATGAGAGACAGGAGGAATCTTGAGCGCATGGCCATAAATGCTGAAGGAGCTCGAGATGATTGGGTTGACATGCGCAAAGGATCATGTCCATATCCTTCTCATCAACAATCCAAACAATATCTCTTCTATTTCGACGTTGCCTACGCACCCGTCATGCAGCCCACTTATCCTCCTAACCTCCATTCGTTGATTAGCAGCGGAACGTTGTTGCGGCACAGCCCCATCGGCAGTGCACATACTGTTAAATTATATGATCTTACCGGACCCAAAAACAATATGTTCGGCAGGAATTCTGGTGAATGGGAGGTGCGAGAAAGTTCAGGGGAAGTAGTCATTTGTCTTGGCTATGAATGCGGGGACGTCTCCTCGCAGAAGAAGGCCCACCCAAAGATAAAGCCGTATACCTAAGCCTCATGGGTACCGTTGCAAGCCTTACTCCGTACGAACTGCCATCCCGCTGTCCCGTCCACATCAGTCCCACCTTTGAATGGACATCTCCGATCACCAAACCACACCCAACCACCTCAGCAATTGATCCCCAACGACAATCTCAGCCTAGAAGGAGGACGGCGCATGCACCTTTAACGTCTCAAGCTCACCAGCGGACCGTGGACGCCTCCACTCCCCATCCTCATCCTGCACCCAGCCTAGCTCCTGATTCCTCCCGCACGCCTTGAGCAGCCACAGAAGCTCAGCCCTATGCTCGCCGAGGCCTCGTGGCTCCGGCGCACGGTACCCGCCATCCTCATCCCGATCACACATCTGCAGTGCCTCCGGCGTGGATGGCGGTAACACTCCGTCCTCACTCTCCGACCAGGTGAAGTCGTACGACGTCCGCACGGTATCGAGGACCTCTCGCATGTCGAAGGGCTGATACTCCGAATCTTCAAGTTCAATAAAGCGGATGTCAGAACGCGGAATAGAGGACCGCGGTCGTGTGTCTTGCTGAAGGTGCCGAAACCGATGCTCCCAACTGGCCGTCGCATCTACCATCCGCTTTGGCACGCCCCTAAGCTCAGCCTGATCTTGCCGCATACCCTGCCTCCTCCCCCTATTCCCCGTAGTCGCAACCCTGCTCCTGATAAGCCAACTCCTCCTCTCTTCCTCATCCATCTCCTTCACAGTCTTCGTAAGCTCCCCACCCGTCGCCACGAACGCCTCCCTCATCTGCAACAGCTTCTCTGCGTAGGTTGGAGATATGCCCGCCCACTTCGCGTGGCCCGGTGAAATACCTTCGTCGGGGAGACTGCCGATGCCCTTGAGCGCGGAGGCTGACAGATCGAGGTTGTGTACGCCATGGCGCGCGGCTTCGAGGCTGAGTCTCCTGTCCTTTTTGTTGTCGGCTGGCGCATTCGGATGACTGAATTTTTGACTAGGCGCGGCAATGCCTTCTGAAACGGCATGTTGGGAGCGAAGAACGGGGACAGCAAGGAAGCCTTTCTTGGGTGGGGGACCTTGACCAGGTGCGTAGTGCTGCTGCGGAGGATCGAGAGTACGCTTGACAGAGTGCGCAGGCAGCGGTTGTGACGGCATAGTAGGCGGAGTCGAAACCGGACGGGAGACGTTCGTAGCGGGGCCAGTTTTCGCCATTCGATTGCGTACCATGCGCTCCATATCACGTTGCGTAATCGTGTAGCCATCGAACCCGTTGTAGGAAGACGAGACGCCATTACTATTACTAGTAATAGGCGAGTGAGAAAAGATATGAGCTCCTTGGTTGTGTCCTGACGGCGCGGGCGGTGCGTGAGCGCGGTTCATTCTGTCGTGTGGCACCATTGGGGATTGGGTTTGACGGGCTGGTCTCCGGTTGCCATCCGAACCCGCTGCGGCGGTAAGCTGGGCCATGAAGGCTTGACTGCCATTCTGCTGTTCCGGAGCGGACATATTGGAATAGTGTGGTCAACACTTCCGAGCTCCCAAAGAATGCGGCCCTTCTAGTTGTGCCATGCAGAGGACGGTGGAGGGGGAGCGTAGCAGAAAGGAGTGACGTTGATATAGCGTTAGATATATTGGCTATCGTTAGACCGGCAGTGAAAGAGACATTGCGGGACCCGGAGGCGGGGTTGTTCGACGGTGAAGTACAACTCCTGCTCAAAAATTGTTCTAGTCTGGCAGCGACCATCACGCAGGACGGACTGAGCGGGAAATTAGGTTTGGTCTCAGCGGTGAGCGGAGGTTTCGCGAGGGTGCAGTTAGACGAAGCCAGGTCTTGAAAACGCCTATTCGACCAGTCAAGAAGAGCCGGCCTCCGAACTGAACGCCACCCGCTTTCGAGCTTCCACAGCGATGTTTGTTTGCAAGATACTGAAGGAATGAAACTTTGCCTGCATGTCTCAGGACAGTCGTGACAAGTACGCGGTCACTGCGGGACATGGCTCCTACATGCAATTAGCAAGTCACGGCTCGCGGAAAATATATGCAACACTTTAACCAGATTCGTTAGTGATGTCTTGACCTCAAAACCAAACTAATGCCGTGATAATGGTACACGCTTGCACCGCCATAGCGCCGCCGCAATGAACCCGGTTGGATACGATCCTTTTCCTCCGAAGGTCTTGCTTGTTGTCCCCGTCCGCAATCGCCTGCACCAAATAAACCACTTCTCAGACGTATCCTGCAGCGCCGGTCAGTCTTAGATGCTCGCAGAATTCTCTCATCGACGAGATTGCCCTCACCTTTCCTTGCGCCCTGGAAGAAGAAGCGCACAATGAAAACCTGCAGCCCCGCCATCGTAACCATGAGCCCGACCTCCATCAAACTGAAATTTAATATCCGCTTCTCCGTCGACTTGACAGTGCTGAAGTTCCTGTTCTCTCGTGTACGGAAGTACTTCTGGTTGCGCGAGATGGTGGACAGCTGGGCGGACAGCTTGAGTATGGATTCTTCGAGGACGGAGGTTTGTTCGGGCGAGGAGCCTTGCTTGGAGGGGAGTTGGGCGCGGGCTTCATTTTCGACCTGCAAGCGCAGAGAATGTTAGGAAGGAGGGTTGTGGAGGGGAGGGGAAGAGGAGGGCCACGTACGGCGATCTCGAAATCTACCATTTTCTCCGCGAAAGTGCTCATCTCGTTATTGAAGCAGAAGCGATATTCTCCCACCTCATTTGCCGTGAAGACAAAGTCTCCTTGCCGTTCTTTTGTGCCATCCAGTATCACCCTCTCATTGGGACCGACTACGGAATAATCGACATCGAATGAGCCGCCAGATTGGACCTAAATACGCGCCCTGTCAGCCTTCTTCTCCATCGAGTCCTGGCGAGGCACTCCGAGCATGATGCGCAGGATAGGAGCGCTAGGAGGGGGCCGCCACGTACCGCGAAATAGAAAGCAACCTTGGTCCCCTTCTGCTCGACATTCGTGAAGAAGCACGCCTTCTCGTTGGCCTCCAACCGGTATGTGAGCGCGGTCGCATATACTGCCGAAGCGCAGTAGGCCAACAGGCTTGTCAGGGCGAGAGACGTCCGCATGGTGGACTTGTGTTGTGGTCGAGCGATCGGTACGCGGTCTCGACATGGCGAAGTTACAGCTGGCCGATACCCCAGGCGGACTAAGGTTTCACCGAAGTTACTGCGCATTGGCCAATCAGCGCATACCTCGGGAGTGAGGTCAGGACGGAGCTTGTCCAGGTCGCAATATCCTAGTATCAAAAGAGTTTTTTCTAACTGAAAGATGCATTTTCCATCCCGTGCCTATGATGCTAACCTCACACCGGACCTACTACGCAAACCTTACATCTCCGTCTACCCGACTCCACGCCATCCAGCGGCGACCCTTCGCAACATCGGGCCCCTTGACGTCCCCGCACATCTCTCGATGCGAGAGAGACTCCTTCCGCAGTGGAGCCGCACTGCAACTGCCTCTATGTATACACACCGACTCCGATGATAAGCACCGATGATAAGCAAGTAGCCTCGCCGGTTGTGCCTCCCTGCGCCGTACCCAAAAGAAATGCCTCGCCGAGTATAGCTTACATGGCATCCTGTCACCGAATGAAGATCGAGTCCGACTTGCCCCAGAAGCCCCGTGACTTGTTTGCGTGATCCATGGCGAGCGCTATGTCATCACGAGATCCTACTATATCCCACAGTATGTCCTCTGTCGAATGTTAGTCCACGCTTTTCGTAAGATTAGAACGGACTCACCATCTTCAATATATTCTGGTCGGGAATACTGCGGCTTGCTGACGAGAGCAAACTTGATCTTGTCCAGCTGCTTGCCCTTGATCTTGGTGAACTCCGAAATGCGTTGTTTCGTCTCGCTGAAAGGCTCGCCCTATGGTAGGTTAGTATACGTCATGATAATGGGAGGTGGCAACCTGCCTCTTTCAGAGAGATTTGGAACGGAACGCCGTGAACCTTGGCTGGCTCCTTGTCGAAGTGGAACACCGAGATCTTTTTTGATGACTCGTCTTCCGGGAAAGCGGCGGCATATAGATGCAGGTATTCGCCAATTCCCATGATCTGGAAGTCCGGGCTCAGCGCCTTGTAGAACTTGTTGTTGTGGACTTCATAAACCCGCACTCTCTTCATGACCTCGTCGCTGATGCCGGCTTTCTTTTGCAGAGCTTCTAGTATATCCGAAATCTGTGCAGTTCGGGGAATCATCAAGATATGTTCCTCCTATGCCCCGTTAGTAATGGAAAAGGGGCGGGAAACGGTCGGCTCACTTCTTTGTTGAGACCCTCCGATAGCCAGTTGATCCTTACAGCTTTTCTCTGCTCCAACTCCTTCAAACTCATTTCGAGTACCTCGTAGAACAGCGCATCCGATCTCTGCATGGTACTTCCAGCATAGTTGTACGGGCCTGGGAAAAGGATGTTATTCAGGGTCCCTGGTTGAGTGTACTTTACAGCCGCCTTGGGTTTCCCTTGTGTATTGACCGTCGTGAATCGGATATGAGTGGGTTCGACCTTGAGGTGCTCAGCGACCTTGGCCGCAAATTGATCGTAGGTCATCTTCTTGCTCAGGGTCAGGGAGAAAGTGGGTAGCTGTGCCGTCTCCCCTAATCGCGGTACGAATTCGACATTGATACGATTCAGCAGGTAATCGTAAAATTCCTTAGTCTCCACATAGCCTCCTGCAGCAGTAATCTGGCTGATTTCCTTGTCTGATAGTGTCCGTTGCACAGTGATGATGTCACCGTCCTGGATTTCCGACTGGGCCAGTGTCATTTTGGGCTTCATGCCTTCGATCATGTTCTGCTTGATCTCCTCGGAAAGCTTGAATTGAGTCCCGCTTGGCCAGCCCATCAGCTTGCAGATCTGTGGGCTGACGTCGCACACTCTGTCTTGGAAGGCTGCGTAGAAGTTGCCAATGCCAAACAGACTCTGCGTCTTGGCGTCGAAATGCTTGAGGAAGAGCATCAGCGGGCGATTTCCTTGCTGGTTCTTCAGGTCGATTAGCTTCTCGCCAAAGACCGGGCTCCCTTGTTCGTCCCGCTTCTCGGCCTTCTCCATCCATAGCTTGAATTGGGCAGTCTTAATACCGAATTTACTGGATGCTTCCTCGACTGACATATCCGGGAACGCGATAGGCACATCCGGACGGACGGTGCCATTTTGACGGTTGACCATGGCCCAGGGCCGAAGCATATCCGGCTCAAGCCCAAGTTCCTCGGCGACGCTCGCAGTAAAGTCTACCACTTTTGTCCCCCGTAGCACCCGGTACAGCTTTGGATTCGCCGGGGATTCGGTTTCGCTCTTCCAGGGGACTATGTCAAAACCTTGGTAGACCTTGAAGTTGTTCTCGGAGGCCACATTGATGTCCATGTAGAGATGCGCTTCCTCGCGCTCTTTCCGTCGCCGCTCCAAAGCAGCCCGTTCCTCCGCCATCTTCTCGGCAAGATGCGCCGGTGCCTCCAACTCTTTTCCAGGCATCAGGATGCTATCCAACCTGCTCTCTCGAATGTAGACTAACATGTACGCGCTCATGGAACGCTTGGCAGACCAGGTTCGCGTGTATGGATTCCTCTGTCCAACATTCCCGTTCGCCTGAGTGTAGTCACCGCCAAAGTTCTCCTCGAGTGCTTCCCGCTTCGTGGCACGCGTCACGCGATCGTCATCGAACTTGTAGAAATGACCCTCCTTGGCGGGCTTCAGAAAAGCATAGTAATGGCCGGCATTCAGATCTCCGCTGTGAACCAAGACTCCATGTAGGTGGTAGATGTAAGGTTCCGACCGGTCCGCGTGCTCGGAGAGGTACGGCGTGGCGTCCCAAATCTCAGGGAACTCATATCGGTCGTTGACCTTCATCATAGCGTCGCGGTTGATGTCGTATTCAAAGCGCTTTAGCTGCAGATGGAGGACCTGGGGAAAGGATTCGAAGATGACACCCTTCTTCGCGTCCTGAAGACCGTAACCTTCAGCGAAATACTTGTTCTCGCCCTCCATGGTCTCAACCTGGATATAGTCCCTGAAGCTATCGTCCAGATTCTTGTTCCCACTGACATTGAGCTGGATGTCCCAAAAGTCTTCTATCCTGGACGATTCGTAGTCCACGTTTATGCAAGAGATGTACGTCTTCATTTTTCCAACGAACATCCTTTCCAGGGCGCCTTCAGCCTCGGTACCTTTCATTTTCTCGTCAAGCCTGTCCATTAGAACTCGCGATAGCTCCTGCACATCCTGCTGCTCGAAGATCTGCTTCGAATCCCAACCAAAGGACTGCGTCAGATCGGTGGTGGAGACGGCGTTATTGGAGGCCTGTAGGAGATAGAATAACCGTTGTAGGGCGAACGCACTGTTAGAGCGATTCTCGTCGTTTTCGGTGGGTATCTGGTACACGGCCTGCGACGGTCAGTAGCTATGCCTTCAGATTGGGCGGGATAAGACTTGCCTGACGAAAAGCATTGGTGAAGAACAAGGACTGCAGCAGCGAGTTGAGATAGCACGTTGCACCCTGGTTCTTGAGGCCGACCATGCCCGTCTCCTTCTTGGAGTCGTAATTTATGAAGTTGTGCCATAGCACGCCAGTGGGGTCCTTGAGCACGCGCACGTAGGCGGTGACGTTGGCTGCGCCATTCTCCACCATGGGCCGGCCGCGATCGTCCCACTGCTGACTAAACAGGCGGCGAAGCTCCGCGAAGCGCGTGAAGCCCCAGTCTCCTTCTTCGGCGGTGAAGCGGTGGGTGGCGGAGTGCAGCACGTACATGCTGGGATCGCTGGGATTCCACAGTACCAGCATGAACTGCACGCAGGCGTACCAGTCCTCTGGCACCTTCTTCTCCTCGTGGCCTTGCTCTAGGTAGAAGGAAGCGAACTCGACATTGTTGCCGTAGGGGAAGAACAGTATCCGCCAGGGATGGCCGCCGCATTCGAACACAGGGCCATGCTCACGCCTTGTGAGCGACCGCCAATCCCTGATTTCCCAAGTGTGGTAGGCTTCGGCTTCTGTCTCTTGATCGACCAGCTCGGGCATATGCTTTTTCATAAAAGCTTCATGCTCATCCGCGCGGGGCTCCGGCTCCGACTCGACCTCGTCGTCGGCATCGGGGGTAATGATGGCGACGTCCTGCTTCTCGTCGTACTCGGGGTCGACGAGCATATCGCTACCGAGCTGTACAGCCATGTCAAGGTTAGCAATCCGGTGTGCTCGGCGGCGGGGGCGGCGGACGTGTGCGCGGGCGCGGGCGCGAACTTACCGGTTGATCCATGGTCTTTTGCGGGTGGCGGAGCGGCCGGCGTGAAGGAGAAGAGCAGCGGCGCACTGCGGGGCGGCTTGAGATGAGAGATGAGCTCGCCGAGAGCGCAGACGGACGGAGCTGTGCGCCAGTCTTCAGCGGTTGCGAGGTGCTGTGGAGGAATACGGTGCTGATGACGGTGGCCCGCGCTGCTCCTAGAAACGTTTGAAAGACTGACAGCGGCGCTGCCAGTAACGACGAGGGGGTAGCGCGCAGCGTCGGGGGAGGCGAGACCTGGGCAACAAAGACTGCGAGGGGCCGCAGTAATGTATACTCCAAGACGTGAAGAAGAAGTGTGGCGGTGATGGATGCGTGCTTGGCGGGCGCGGTGGACAGGCGCGGCGGGACAACGTCACCGACAAAGTGCAAACGAGAGGGGCGGGCGCGGGCAGCGTGCAACAAGAGAAGTGAATTGACAATCACACAATTACCACGATGCCTGCTCGCCTCCGCAGCCGCAGCCCTCGACGGCGCCCTGCATCCAGTCCGGCTCGCCATCGCCGCCGCCGCCGCCGTCCAGGCCGCTCCGCCAATCACGCATTTTCTCGAGCTGCATTTCCTGTGCACGCCCATTCTGCTCCCTCACCCGCGTCGACTTCTCCGCCAGCTGCCCCAACCATGAAATGGCCCGCAGGCACCGCTCTCGCGCGCGCAAACCCCCTTACGGGCCACGGTAGAGCTTCAATTCAAATCTCATCATGGTCGTGTTCGAGGCGCGTTCACACCATTCCGCAATGGCGCCCCAGCTCTGCCCTCGACGAGTATGCCCCGCCCGCCCCGTCCACTGTGCGAGTCCACGGCCGCTCCATTATTAACAAAACGATAGATGGGTCCAGCGCGAGGCCCGGCCCATCAGCCTGCGACGCCTGACCTTCTTCGGCAGGACCCTCACCGAGTCCCGTCTCCTCGACTCCGCCAACTACTGCCGCCTCGAGCTTCCTACCAGGTGCTGCCTCCTTCGATGCCTGACCTGGTCCTCTGCTGAAGTGCCATAGGATAGCCCATCGCCTGCGAGATATTCAGACGCTGCCCTACGTCGTGGTCGCGAATCCTCATCTCGCCCATGTCTACGAGCTATATCTCCGAGCCTTCGAACGCTTTCGTCGCGTCCCGGAAATACGGTCGCTGGAGGACAATGACCAGTACTGCAATGTCTTGGAAGAGACGCTGAAGGAGCATGCCACCGTGATACCCAGGCTTGCCATTGGCGTGCTCGAGGTGCGAGGCTCCATGAGGCCCGAGGAGACGGACAGGTTCATGAACACAATGCTGAGATCGGTACGGTCTTTTGAGGAATCGAGTAGAAGACGCACTCTGACGAGCGCAGAGAATCTCCCGTCGCGTGATCGCGGAGCAGCATCTTTCCCTCACCGAGACCTTCAACTCCCCTTGGCATTTCCCCAACGCCCAGCCCGTGCATGACCCAAACGCTGAGGCCGTGGGCGAGATATTCCTGAAATGTAATGCGAAAGAAATCGTCGAGCATTGCGGTAAGACAACGCAGGAGCTCGTCAAGCGCGCCCATGGCTCGCACCTGCACATTCCTGAAATCGAAATCAAAGGACACCTCGACGCCGCCTTTCCCTACATCCTGAGTCATTTGGAGTATATCGTCGGCGAGCTTCTGCGGAACTCGATCCAAGCCGTCATCGAGCAACGCAAGTTCAAAGACGCCAAACCTCCGCCAATCGAAGTCTTGATCTGCGAGACCGCGCAGCATGTAATCATCAGGATATCCGATCAGGGCGGCGGCATCCCGAATGAAGTCCTACCGCACCTTTGGAGCTTTAGCAAGGGACCGCGTCGCGAAAAGAGGTTGCAGAATCTGGCGCGGGTGCCGAAACTCCTGGGCACTCTGCAGGAGTTGCAGATCCCGGGAGACAACCCACATGAAGGCCACAAGAAGCACGGCAAGAAGCATAAGCATGGTGAATCAAGCCAACAACACGGTTCTCTGTCCACCCTCACGAGCCGACCGCCGGACCTCCGCCTTGGTATTGGCTTGCCCATGTCTAGAGTGTATGCCGGTAGGTGCTTCGTGAACATAGTTGCACCTGCAGGGGATCTAACCGATGCACGTTAGAATATTGGGCTGGTAGCCTCGAAATCCACAGCCTTGAAGGCTTTGGCGTTGATGCTTTCTTGCAGATCTCTAAGCTCGGCAACAAAAATGAACGGTAGGCCTCTTGTTACACTCTTTGGTTGCGGTTTCTAACTTTTTAGCCTAACCACACGTGCTACTATGGACGCGATCTAGCAACTGCCTTTGACCATGAGCATTCCTGGAGTTGTTTCCGTGGTGGACTGGACGCTGCTACTCCTTGCTGGCACGGTAAGAGCAAGCACGGTCAGATCGATCCTATCTACCCGGCCTCGAGATCAACAACTAAAGCAAAGTCACTTCAACCTTGCTCTAGCTACTCTGCTGTCTACGGACTCTTTGGCGTTCCCCTCCAACGTGCATATTGCTTGGCCTAGCATCTTTCACGACATCATCAGCAACGGGTATGGCTTATCAATGCGAACCTGTAAGTTTCCGTCCTGGCGCCCTGCCATAATCGAGTCTGACGCCTCTAGCAATGGTGCTTCGAGACCCTCGGCCCCAGCACCCATACGCATCCATCACCCGAGCTCGTACCTCATACCGAGCTCAAGAGCCTCCAACAGCTGTTCGCCGATATCGCGCTCGACCTGACCTTGAGGGGTCTTCCTGGCGCGGACAAATGGAAAGTCACAGACATGTATTGTCCAGAGGTTCGCCGCTCTCCGTTCACGGATAAACACTATGTCATTCATCTTGATGTTGTCTCGTGCTGGAAAGGCCTGTCCTTCTGCCAGGCTGCCGAGCTCGCCTTCTGGGACCGTCTCTTCCGTGAAGTCCTGGAAAGCCACGTTCTGGAGGTTCTGCGGATCGTTTTGATGCAGCACTTGCGGGAAACTTCTGGTAAGTCGTCATCCTACATTCGCAGATACAGTGGGACCGAGCGGGAACCCGTTGGGCGAGTGGTTATACGCAAAGGAGGAGCTGATGACTGGCGTAGCATCAACCGATCAACCACGGATCATGTCTTGCCTCGTCGAATGCCTCTCCAGTAAGACCACTCGCCTGATCGATATAGACATATGGAGACTTGTCCACAACATGATTACATCATTCTACGAACACCCGTCAGCTTGCGCTAGTTTCACATGGTTCGTCTCCAGCGGTGACCTGCCGGCCATGGTGTACAACTTTCTTCGAACGCGCGATTGCTTCCTCGACGCTTTTCCTCGCCCATGCCTGAGCACTACCCTCAGCTACGAGCATTCAGAGACCGAGCTGCACATTTTAGGCAATGTTGAGTGGCAGCCACCTGACATCGGTTTCCATAAGCTACCTATAATGCTCTCCTCTGGAGCTGAGTACCGAATCGAACCAACCCATAACGATGTCGATCTCGGGAATATTTGCGGGCCGAGGTTCTCCAAATTTCCATGCCAGCCCGAATTTGCGATTCAATCGGACAGCTTACCGCTGAAATGGGATCATGATCTACGCTGCTTCCGAGCGATCGTGCCAGGCGAGGATTTCGGGAGCCCAGTGAAGGAGAGTCGGTCGAGAAGCACACCCACCTTCAAAGTCCTTCAGGCTCACCTCCGCTCCCGTCTCTCGCAAGACTTTCTTCTCAAACTTTACACGAAAACCAAGATAGTCGAGGAAGCGAAGACGACTTTCTCTGCCAAACTCATCACGCGGTTCCCTAGTAATGTAAGATTTGAGCGTACCAGTCGCTACATTATCAAGCTTGAGATTCTCGAGCCTCGCACATCCGCGAGGGGCAAGGAATGCCGCGGCGATTCTCTTGCTTCCAACCCAGAATCGCTATATGGTGTTGGAAGCAGTGCGCCGGAAAGCCACCGCGCTGACGAGGTGCCGCCATATGAAGAGCCTATTCGTGCGACCCCAACCACTCGAGCTCGCTCCTGGCTACCTTCCTATTCGAACGCGCCGGCTTCCGAGCGCGGATGTAGGATCGCGGATGATCAGGCATCAATGCCCTTGGACTCATCACCGGATACATCTTCCGTTGACCGGGACATCGAAGCAGCCAGGACACTACCGCAACAGCGGCCGCTACCGCCCGGCGTGAGCGGTTCGCCAGGGACTGCCAAGCAAGAGCAGGATTCTAGAGCAGCAGCTGGCAAGGAAGACACTCAACTCCGACCAGAGCACGCAGTATTCGCTTTTGATGGTCTGTGTCTCTCGAGCGAAGAATCAAATATGCTCAAAGAGTCCACCCAAGCTGCGGCCAGAGCCTCCGCTGCCAAGCGCACGATCGAGCCAGACATGAAAAGGGGTGTCGTCCCATTCACAACGAGGCTCGCCGAGGTCGCTCGACATGCAGTTCCTAAAAAGCGTAAAGCAAGCAAGCAAGTGCCGCTCAGCTCAATGTTTGAAAGCTCTTCGGCTTTTCAGTCCGAGCGGCTTGCCCTGGATAAGTTCGAACATCTCGATCTGGAAATAGGGGCAAAGCGTCAAAGGATCAATGATAGCAAAGATTCGAGCATCGCTCTCCACGCCAGCAGCTCCGCTGACGTTGACGCTGAGGTTGAGATAGATTGGGATGATGAGCATATGTCTAACCTGGCCAAGATTACGACAAGGTGTCTGGGCAAAGCTGCTACGATTTCTTCGCCGGCGGCAAAGTCTCCAGGCTGGTACAAGAGGTTGAGCGAAAGGATGGAGACGTGCGATGAGCCACCTCTCAGCCGTTCCAAGTCACGAGCATACGAAGCCACAGATTCCAACGTCATGCCCTCCTTGCGAAAGAGAGGCAGCGTCAAACGAATGGTCTTCCCACGGCATAAGAAGTACGATTCCGCCTCTCCGTATCCAACGCCGGGAAACAGCGCCGACAGTGCCTCAGATTCGGATCGCTCGATGAATCAGTTCGAGATCGTGAATAACTACCTCGAATTTCGCGACAATAGAGAGAAGCGCGGCCAACTTGATGGCGCTACGAGCGAGGACAGCGACGAACGCAAGGCGTATGAGAGCATCTTCATGGAAGATAGTCAGGAAGAGGGTTGGAGCACAGAGGCATCCAATAACGAGGTGAGCGATATGAGCGCAGATTTTGAGAGGGTGTCGTTAGTAGCCTCTTAAGCGTGTAGGTGGAGAGCACGGGTGGAGCCGAATAGGGCTGGAGTTATTGATATTGGTGGCATTCCGGCGGAGGCCTCCAGCGTCTTCTTCTGGCAGTTCTCTATTGGAGGGCATTTTCCTTCATGCGTAAATTCATTTCCGTCTTGTTTCCAGGGTCTCGGTGCTCGAGTCAAGTGATCCGGTAACCATGTCGCTTGCTGCGTTGATCGCAGAGTTACTGCGCTGGCGTGGTTCGCAAACAACCTATCGTCACGGTCCGATTAGGCGACGTCCATCGTGCACCATCGAGATTGCTCACTTATTGTTATACACCAATGTGTCGGCCTTGGTGCTTCATGTTTATCTGATATGAGTAAACCATTGAATCCTTGTCCGCTGCGGAAGGGCACTAACCGATTCGCAAGGTGCGTAGCTTCTGTGTGCCCATAAACATACCCTTTCGCAATGTGAGACAACAGACAGTCTATGATATATTTGGCGGCATTCACGTGCCCAGATGCGTTTGCGCCTTCATACCTTCCGGTATGCACACACCCACACAAGCACCTTACGCCGTCTACCGTGCGAACGATTCATACCAGCGTCATCGTGACAGCGTTGCTCTTCGCCAGAACGCTAGCCAAACAGCAAACAATCTTCAGTCCGGCTTATGCATATATGAGCTGGATTCCTTCTTCGACTACTGTTCCATTGCTCAAGCAACTGAAACCGTAGCTTGACAAGATGCTAACATACCTTTTCCCCCCAGACCCGCTCACTACCAAATGGGTTCTAGGCTTCACCCTCATCCTATGCCTCGCCCTCTTCCTCCATGCTTGGTTCGAAAGATGCAAGATCAGCAACTTGCTCGATGAAGTCGGAGACCAAAGGAACAATATCCGGACCAATAGAGTCATGATCCATTTGTCGGGTGCTTTTCTCAAGCAGAGGCTTCTGCATCATCAACAAAGAATCGAGCAACTGGAACGGGTGCAGGTTCAGGCTCTTGGACAGCGGGAGGTGGGAGGCGGCTTGCAGGTAGTGAGGCAGCAGCAGGAGGGTGCCGGTGCGAGTGCAAGGGTGTGGAATAGGATTTGCGTTCATGGGGAAAGGAGTGACGACGGGTCGGGTGAGAGCGACGGAGACGGCGATAGGGATGATGAGGACGGAGAGCCGGACGAAGAGAAGAAGGAAGAAGAGAATGCATGTCCACCACCACCCGCATACGCCGAATCGGTTGCAGAAGACGACAACGAGCCTCAGCGGAGCTCAAGCGGCGATGAAATCTACGGCAACGCGGCACCACCATATTCAAAAGCCTATTATTTGTTCAACCGGAACTGCGGCCAGTTCGTTGACAGTAGTCGCCTTTATGCCCAGCGGTTTCTATTAGCGCTCGACGACTACTGGTATCCATTTACAGACCCGTATCCGCCACACGATCCAGAGGGTCCGACCAAGCCTAGGGTGGGGGCGGATAGCCGCTTCCACAGAAGCAAATCGGGGCTTCTGAGTTGGCCGACGGGTCTACCATCGAAGCTGAGTGGTCCACACGCAATTATTAAGGGAAAAGATGGGATAGATTATGATACTGGGGATCTAAAGCAATATCACCAGAACCATGGGAATCTTCGGCCGGGGTGGTTGCCATCGTCGTCGCCAGGGGATAGTGAACGGGGAAATCGTAGGGAGAAGAAAGGAAGCCAAGAACGTGGACAACGCGTCCAAGCGTCGGACAAATTAGCGAGAAAGTCGAACAGAGAAAGCAAGAGCGGGGATGAAATGGGAAAGGCGAAGAGTAAGGAGAGCCAAGAAGTTGGTGGGAGCGTCCGGCTATCGAACAGGTTGGCGAGAAAGTCGAATGTAGGAGCGAGGAGCAGGGATGAACCAGCGAACAAGAAGTCCCAGGACGCAGATCAGGATCTATACTTAGATCCCCCACCATCCGTCCGACTTCGAGGTGGAGGTGGCGGGAAGCAAGACAACAACAATGCTCACTACAGCCCCACCAGCGATGGAGTGTATGCCTACTTCGCTCACTCCCCGCGCAAACCTCACGAAGACCCCGAGACTAGCTTACGCGGACCTGACACATGTGCTTCTCCTCCAGTTGGTATCTACGACTACTGGCCTCCGGTTTCTCCATCTACGTCGCCGACTCCAGATAACCGCGACTATGACAGTGCAGAGGTGGCGTATGCGCGTGAACCGCGCAGAAAAGAGAGGCCGGCTCTTGATGAGGACGCTACATTGGAAGAGCTTTTGAAGGAGGCTTGGGGTGGCCATGAAGAAGAGGCGGCAGAGGAGACGGACTGGCAATGGGACTTATACGATGAGTTTTCTCTTGTAAGAGATACGGCTACCGACGCATTTGTTCCCAACGAACAACAACAACGGCAATTTGAAGAAGAAAAGTTGCTTTTCGCGAGATATGGCGACCTGTTACCTAATCCGTATCAGACGGAAGCACGTCAGCCAGAGCCGGAACGATCTCACCTACTTCCCCAACGTAAAAGCCAGACTATCCATCGCCATGGATATAAACAGCACGCAGATCAACACGCCGAACGGCAAGAGCCAATGCCTCACCCAACCTCGCACCACAATCTTCTAGCACATCACGGCTATCAGACACCCTCTTCTAGCTCCGCTCGCTCGCTGTACAGTCTGCCCACGCCCTGGCCTCAAGATCAGCCAGAGGCACGTTCTTCTCTCTCCCTCTTTCCACCTGCTTTCGATCCAAACACAACAGCCAGGCCGCCTACGTCCCAATTTATGGATAGAGGCACCAGTGCAGGCCGAGATACTCCCAAAAGACGTAAAACCCAAGATCCTGTCCGTCCGCACTGCCTCCTATGTGACGCCGTAGAAGGACGGTATCTGAGTGCTGCGGATCCAGATTCGGATAAGAGACAAGCGGAGGAGAGTGTTCGAATTCATCTAAATATGCGTGGGGCACTGAATCAGCAGAACGAAGATGGACCACCTGCACCACCGAATCGCCGACAGAGCAGACCCTATTATAGCCCATTAATTGCATATCCGGGAGGAGCACCAACCCACAAGGAGCGGGTGTTAGCAGAAGTGCAAGAAGAGCCAGACGAGAGTGTGGCTCGGAACGTCGAACTCTTGAGACAGGCGTTGGAGCACCTCATGATGTAGGGTATGAACGATGGAATCCATGCACTCGACGCAAGCGGCGAAATTCAGCAAGAAGGCCAGCATAAAGGAGCCACCCGCTCGCCTTCTTACCATCAATCTGGCTTCTCCCACTCTTTAGATCGTCGGACGCCAGAACCCGCATCCGCACCCGCACCAGCAACCCATCGCCCTTCCCCTCCTCTCGTCCTTGGCCGTGCAACCACCCTCTTATCCCCTACTATCGTCTCCCGCCACCACCACGCATTTCAACCCTTGGGCTATAAAGATAAGACACACATATACCGCCCTGGTGACGGCGGACCTGCACTTCGGGGTGACTTCCGCGTATACTATGCCCCTGTACGATACTTGTATCCAGATGGATCGAGCAAGAACGATACGAGGTACTAGGTGATTGAGGAGGAGATGAAGAGGCCCGGTTAGATTGGTGTCGATGTTAGTCTTTGACGTTAGATTAGTATTCGTTACTCTTCGAATCGTGCGGGGATGGACAGACCCGATATATATTAGGAGGCAGCGAGCATTTTCTACATGTCATGTCCCCGGAGGACTTCGACGCGATGAGCTAATTTGCACACTGAATAGTCGTGTATACAACACCCTTGTAGGAGTACATATAGTACAATAGCTTCTATATATCTATCTGAGCGCCACCCACGCATCCTTCCATTGCCTTACCTCTTCTTCCCCCTCTTACCCCCCTTCTTCCCGCCCACCGCCGCCGCTGCTGCCGCATTACCCCTCTTCTTCCCGCCCACCTCCGTCGTCCCCAACGCCGCCTTCTGCCTCAAGTACATCCTGACCACATTCTCCACACTTCCCCGATCATGCTTCACCTTCCTCATGTATGTCAGCCGCGCTCTCCTTGCCCTCTTGGCCGCGCGCTGCACAACCTCTATCCCCTCTACCAGCGGACTGTATATCTTATACCACATCTCGACGCCGACACGGGTGAGTTGGCCGCGCAGGAGAATCGCCGTGTCGACACCGCGTCGCCGGATATTTATGCAGACGCCGGCGAAAGGGTCGCCGGTGCGTAGGCGCACGAGCAGAATGTCGCCAACGCGTGCGCATTCGGGGTTGTCTTTTGCGAAGAGGCGGGTGCGGGCGCCGGTAGGGTCGAGCAGGGTAATCTGGGAGCGTGTTACGGTGGAGACGGGGTCGGGGCAGGTCTTCTTGATGGCGGGTTTGGGGGGGTAGATTTTGATGTTATTTTCTGGGCCCTCGTTAGCATGTCTAGCCACTTCAAAAATACCCCTTGAAGCTTTGGGAGCCGAATTGACAGTATGCCAGGTCTCCAACAGGTCTCTGCAAATGTGCACATACTCGTCTCTCCGCCAGGCCTCCCTAACAGCTCTCTCCGCACCGCCCTCGGTTTCTTCCATCCCGCCTCCGCCGGTAGTATTTTCTCTTTCGGGTTCCCTTCCGCGTCGTATAAGTGGGGGTACAGCTGGCTATGCACCTGGTTGATGAGGGTATTCGCTTTGCGAGGTGTCGTCTGGCCGGGCCTCCACATGATCTCTTCCGGGCGCGCCGCGTAGGTAGACATTGGTTTCCGTGGGATTGCGGACTTGATAATTGCGCCCGCAACGGGCGCGGCCCCGCGCGTGGACGTCAATGCTGTCGACATACTGTCGCTGGTGTTGTGTTGAGCGGTGCTGCGATGGGGCTCAGGAAAATCGGGCCAGGGTCGGAAGAGTCATTACATAAGCAGAGCGCCATTTCGGAAGGCACCACCTTCAATCGTCTACCCGTGGACGGCTTGAACGCGCTCAGGGCAAATGGGGGGGAGCACACGTAAGGCGCTTGAATGCCAAAGATCTAATCAGTTATGAAGAGGGTGGTATCATTTGCTTTTGCTTGCCGTGACCTGGCGAAGACTACCTCCTCACGAACCACAACTCAGCAACCAGCCACCTGTAGCCTGCAGACCTGCAGATTGGTTGAGGAAGCTCTTCCCATAGAAACTCGCTCAAAAAATAAACCGGTACTTTTCGGACGCAGGAAACCGCCCACCATGCAATCCCACCTATGCTAGTAGCTCCGTGGTTGGGCATCCTGAACGCCATGCTAGGACGCAGCATTCTGTCTGTAGATGTCGAAACCCCGGTATCCATCGCTTGCCATGCACACACCGCCTTTTTATCGCTCCAAATGCTGAGATATTGCTTGAAATGTTGTTGAGTGGTACCGCCCGCCTGAGGATTTTGAATGCTGCCGCCCGACGCCGGTGAAACGGAAGAGAGACGGCCAAAAGATGCTAGAGCCTGGCTTGATTGAGTTGCTCGGTCAAGCCCACAACGCCGTTGAAATGCTGGAGAATTTCGCCCTGGAGAAAACCGCCTCAAGTCAGCAGTTGACCTGGAAGTCCAAATCGATTTCGCGCTGAGGTGTCTCTACCTCCTCCATCCACGTTAGGCCGTTGGCGGCCTCTTCGACGGGGAAAACCTCCCGCGCATACTCCTCCATGCTGCGGTTGCCTTCCCAGAGCTCGAGAGCGACGCCGGGACAATCCTTCTCGAGATCTGGGCCGAAATAGGGGGCGGCTTTCTCCGCCAGCGTCTCCTCGAGGGCGGATAGGTGCTCACGGTATCCGACGGGAGTGGGCACGTTTATCACGATAGGGCCCCGCTTGTATACAACGGGCCTTCCGAGCCCACGACTGAAGGCCTTGCAGACTTCCTTCGGTGTCAGGACGGAGAAGGCCAACGGAATACTAATGAGTCGGTCAGTACATAATCAAGCAATGTAGCAACGGGATTGGAAAATGGTTGGGATGCATTCAAGGGCAGAAGGCTGAACAACATGGCGCACGGAAATGACGAGATCAGCGACCAAATCCTGGCACTGCGGGGGAAGCGCTGTGCAGGCGCAGATGCGCTTACCGTTTGCCGTTCCACTTCCGCGGCCCTTCCTTGAACAATTGGTAGACTGCGGGGCCGATGTCGTGCTCGGAGTCAAGCCACGGCAGCTTCTGGTCAGGGTGGAAAGGCGCTTGCCAGACGAAGCTTCCATTGTGCTGGTGTTCCATGCGGAAGAGCGGGAAATCCAGGCCGGTGAAGTTGTTGTGGTAGATGCCGCAGTATACAAATGTGGCGGGGAGGCCGATTTGGCGGATATATTGCTCGACGGTGAACTTTGGGGCCCAAAGCGGAAGCGCTCTCCAGTTCTTGCCGAAAACGGAATGGTCGGGCATGCTCGAGTAGATGTAGTGCTGGATGCCGGCCTTTTTGGCGGCGTCGGCAAGCGATCTGCCGACGGCCACCTCGTCTCCCCAGTGGGTGGTGTTGATGAATGCATACTGCGCGCTCTTGAAGAGATCGTCGAGGAATTTCTGGTCCTCGAGGGGCCCGACGTAGACGGTGACATTTGGCAGCTGCGACAGCTCCTCGGCGACGATGCCGTTCATGTCCCGCATCTGCGCGCGTACTTGGCATCCCAGTGCCGATGCCACTCGGATGAAGCTCGCCGATTGGCGGCCATTGCTGTTGATGGTGACTACCGTTCTCTGCATGCGTGGCCCGCTCCAGACGCGAAAAGGGAAAGACTTTTAAAGAACAAGGACAGAGCTCGCAGCGCAGATGGGAATTTGCTAGGGAGAGTCGCTCATGCAGCGCCGAGGGGAGGGCCGTTGATATAGCAGCAAACAAGCCGGACCCGCGACCGAACCGTGTCCCTGGGAGCGGGCGGGCGATAGCAGATAAAGGTGGTGTGAGTGCAGCTTGCAACGAGGCTGCCTGGGGGGGTAACAGGGCCTAAGGCAGCTCAGGTCGACGGCGGAGTCGGTGTGCCTGTCCGCAATCGGGCTCCAGGGCGCTGCGGTCAATGACGGCTGCACGTGCGGCGGTTGCACAAAGAAAGCGGTAGGTATCGACTTTCCAAGGGCTGATGGCGGGCTCCAGGGCTCAGGCACGGGCACGTGAGGGCGAGGCTGTACCTAGGTATGCAGGGTGGAGCAGAATGCGCCCGAGTCGAGGCCGGCTAGGGCGAGGCAGTTTATAGAGCAGCAGCACCCAGCGCAGTCAACACCACATGGATGACGCCCCGGCGGAGATGCAGGAGAAATGCAGACCGGGCCCGCCGTCTGTGTGCGACTGCCTCGCCGGCACGCTCGTCGTCATGACGGCGCTGGGGAACATTAGGTAATAGCAGCAGCGTAGGAGCGAATTGGAGGGCGGCCGCGCGAGAAAGGTGCGGTTAGCATCGCCAACAAAGGCACAATGAGTAAGAGGCCGCTCTGCCCCAGCACCCCCTGGCGAGACGTGCCCCGGCCTGGGAGACTGCAGCCGTGGTGTCGTGATGGCTCCGCTCCCAGCGGCGGCGTCGGGCACGCTGTCAGACGGTGCGCCGGGAGCTCTCCCCCATCATCCATCCGTCACCCAGCACCCGAGCAGCGAGGGAGAGCGAAGGAAGGCATGGCCATCACGGTGCGACAGCTCTTGGCCTGCATGATTCTCTTAGTAACCGAAAACCTCCTCTATTATTAGCGTGTATTGTGTATCCGGCCTCCTCCCTTGCATTCCATCAAATCACCACTCTCCTGCGCAGGCCGAGCACAACATGCTCACTTATCAGCAGCAGCATCATCAGATGGGCCAGCGCAGCGCATTTCCAGCTTCCCCGCAGTCCACATTCCTCCAGCCCGCTACCAGATAGCGCCCGACCGATAGACAACAGCGCCCAAGGACACCGATAGCTGTCGCGTAACCGTCCGCCTCCAGCCCTCTGAATCGACAATCCACAGTGATCCTGTATGTACTGTACATGCTCTGTACGCAGGCGCGTCACCGGACCCTGGAGACAGATGCGCCACGCATGGCGACATCGCAAGCGCATCCAGCAATCACCATGCCGGAATCCCGATTGCCCATCCTGCAGCGCAGCAGCCTCAACCAGCACCACAATTACCCGTCGTTCGACCAGAGTCGCGACCTGTCGTCGCCTCATCCAATCACCTGCTGCCATAGCCCAGCGTTGCCGTCGCCCTCCGCCGCATGCATGCTGGCCGCGGCCATCTCGTCAGAGTGCAGATGTGCGCCCGCATATCTCAGAATCTCCGCATGATCTTTCAACCCCGCAGCGGCCGCCAGGAAAAGTGGCGTGTTGCCGCTGCGGTTGCGAAGGTGGACAGACGCGCCTTGCTCCAGGAAGTCGCGCAGGATTTCGACGTTCGGTCCGGTCGCCGCGAGGTGCTGTACGCCTAGTCAGCATTGCATACACCAACGCAATCTTGCATCATCCGGCAAATCCTTGATCCGATCCGTGCTCGCCAGCGTGCCAAAGATAAGAGGCTGCAGCGTACTCCCGCCAAGCGGGCACAGCGAGCTCTGTATGGTCTTGTGCCTGATAGTGCCGACGGCCGCCTCACCTCTTTATCAGAGATAATGCCGTTGCACTCGCTCGCCAGACCATTTCTGCCAGCGGTGGTGCAATACGATTGCTTCCGATACCGGCTCTTTCAATGAGAGAATTTGCTC
Source organism: Trematosphaeria pertusa (assembly GCF_010094035.1). Classification (NCBI taxonomy): domain Eukaryota; kingdom Fungi; phylum Ascomycota; class Dothideomycetes; order Pleosporales; family Trematosphaeriaceae; genus Trematosphaeria; species Trematosphaeria pertusa. The sequence continues at coordinate 1,063,754 of NW_022987222.1, read as the reverse complement.
ATCCACCATGGAAGGTTTCGAGTTGATTACCCGAAAGGCAGGTGGAGACAAGAGGCGTAGATAGCGACCAGCGACTTGGGATAGACGCTGACTTGGACCTCTAGGACGGAAGATGAAATTCGGACTTACCACGGGCGTATTGAGATTGTAGTCGGCATCATTCAACAGCCAACGCGGCTCTCCGCGAATGATGTCCCTTGTTTCTTGCAGATTTCCTTTCTGGATAGCATAGCCTAGCGCCGTCAAGTTGGACAGCTCTGGAGTGAGGGTACCGCTGGTCTTCGGGTGCTCAAAGTGTGTGCGCGTCGCTTCTGTCAACTCGCCGCGAACCGATACCGACATTCGCTTTGCCACTTCCTCCGGCGTTGCGTCCGGGAGCGCCAGCAGGTAGGCCAGCTTCGTGAGTGCGGCCTCAGTGGTCATGTCCTGCCCGAAAACCACACCCGCCCGACCCAAAATGGTAGCAGGTGCATAGAGCGCACTTACGCTGCCGCTTAAACACTGGGTCACGTTGACGATGACGATGCCCCTCTTCACCGCGTCTGCCAGGATACGTGTCATCGCGCTATCGGGACCTCCCGGCGTGTTCCCGGCTCCGAAAGTTTCCAGGACCAGTCCCTTCAGGCCCTCCAAACGCAAGACTGCATCCACCATTTCGGGTTTCATACCTGGGAAGATGCGGAGGCAGGCTACATGTGCCGTGTCGAGCTTCGTTTGGATAGAGAAAGGATGTACGTCTGTCGGCCGATAGACATTGCTCCACTGGACGTTGGTTCTCAGGGAAGTGATCATCGCTAGCGGAGGGAGATTGGGGCTCGCGAAGGCTTGAAAGTCGTCGGAGGAGATCTTGGTCGTGCGGTTACCGCGAAAGAGCTTGAAGTTGAAAAAGAGGCACACTTCGGGGATCATGAAGTGTCCTGCTATGATCAGGGCGCCCAGTAGGTTGTCCTCGGCGTCAGTCTGCAGTTGCATCATCGGCGCCTGCGATCCGGTGAGGATGACGGGCTTGCCCAGGTTATGGAGCATGAAGCTCAGCGCCGAGCAGGTGTAGGCTAGAGAGTCTGTGCCGTGAAGCACTACAAAGCCATCGAACAGCTGGTAGTTCCGGAAAATGGTCTTTGCAATCTGATCCCATCCGGCGGCGTCGATTGAGCTGCTGTCAAGCAATGTGTCGAATTCGAGCACGCAGTACCGGACCCGGCGGTCGTATGTGCTGATGGGCGTCCTCAAGCTCTGCACCGCTCTCCGCGTGCCCTTGTCGTCGACCACTATTTCCAGTGGCTCCGGGTACGAGCCGTCGTTGAAGCATGGCCGTGGCGCAAGTCCAGCTTTGAGGAACCCTCTCGCCGGCACCAGACCGTCCTCAGATCTTCGCATGCATATCGTGCCGCCTGGGCCGCTGTAAGGTCTGCGATTGTTTGAGTTTTCGAAATGCCCACCTGTGATGACTATGAGCACTCGTGACTCGGGGAGCTGGAGCTCCGGAAACCCATCGTCCATCTCCCCCAGCAGCAGAGGCATTCAGAAGGCTTCGGTCGGCCTTGGTCGATCCGGAGAGCCTCGTTTCGCGAGGATGTCGGTTGTGAGGTGGTTCGGGCGAGCACAGAGCGAGTGTCGACTATCAACCGATAACGGGTAGTCACGGTTGGGGTATCGAATTTCGTCACCGCTCGGTACCGGCGCGCACAAAGAACAGCGAAAAAGTATTCGAGGCAAGCCTTCACCGAGCGCGGCGCACTCTCAGCTTATATCGGCTTCTTTGTCCTGCATCGCGGCGGATGTGGGCAGCGTGTTGAGCCAGGCCATGGCTAACCATGGGCCCTGTTCAGGACATGCGCTTCCTCAGATCGGGCCGGTCACCAAGCGCCATGCAACCCAACGAATGGGGCTCCGCTATCGCGGTTCTTGTTACCCCTTCAAAACCGTTGCATTACCCCTTCAAAATTGAAAATTTTCGCAAACAGCTGCTGAACGGGCGTTCCTGCCTGGAGACAAAGCTGGGGTGCTGGGCCTAGGAAAGCATCGGCTTTCTTGAGGTTGCGCAAGCGGCCGATTACATCACACGAGACATCTTTTCCCAGTAGTGGCGGCACACGTGTGAGCTTGGTTTGGCATTATGAATATGTCCTACTGACGATAGCTAGTGTGCGGCCTTCGTATAGGATCCAGTGCCCGCTTTCGGCTTGCCATGTGTCAACACCATCCTGTCGGCCTACTCTATGGCACGCGCGACCGCTCCTGCATACCGCCTGCGCCGAACGATGCTATCAGGCGGCGCTGACCACGACTCACGTATTCGCCGAGGGTCGAGAAGGATCGTTCGCACTCTGCTCTGCGTCGACGCTGTTGTGGGCCGCCTCTTTAGCCGCCAGACCACGTCTCTTCTCCAGAGCCTTGACCTCTCGCCAGTTCTGCGTAGCCCATTTCACCACATCGTCTGTGGAGGCCCTGGAGATAGCATCGGTCCAGATAGGAGTCTTCTCCAAAGCTTGAGCCGTAATGTAGGGCTGCCCATCGTTGAAGTCGACCCAGCGCTTCAGGCCCTTTAAGCTCAAACTCAGAGCTGGCCCCTCTACAGGCAGCGACTCCCGGATCTGCTTCCACAGTGTTTCTTCCGCCTCCTTTGCGTTGCATTCCGCTAACATCGCTTGATACTCGTCGTGCTTACCAAACCTGTCCAAGGCTTCCTTCAAGACCTCTTCGCGAGTCCAGACGTTAACCGTTCCGGCGTCTACATGGGCGGGCATGTAATTCTCAACAAATCTTCGGTACATCGCACGCTTACTCTGACGTGATCGGTCGTTTGAATTTTCGGTGCGGCTGTTGAAGACCTCCCACGAGAAGAAGCGGCCCTTGGACACGAAGTCGAAGAGATCGGTTTCGTCCCGAAAACCTTCCCGATACTTTGCGACATCGAGCCCATAGAATTCGAGCGCTTCGTCAGGATGTCGCGTCAAGTAGATCAGGCTCTTTTTCTTGTTGTATGGCTCGATTTCCTGGACGCGCACGTGGAGGCCCCGGTCATTGCAGGTGAGACCCAACGGTCTGTGGCAGACACCAATGATCTGTAACAGATCAGAATCGCCTTTCATGAACCTAGTCCATTCGAAGAGTTCGGCGCCGTCAGGAGTGCCATTGCCAGGGGATATCTCCACGTCCACCTGTACGTATGCATCGGGTACGTATGGATGCTCGATCCCAAAGGAGGAGGATCCGCCACGAGAAATATGGAGTTTAGCACCGAGTAGCGACTTGATGGTCGCCCAGATGTCCTTGTGGTTTGTAGACTGTATTCCTTCAACAAGGAAGTCGACATCACCATAGTCGAGCTTGCCTGGCGCTTCCCGTGGGATCGTAACACGGTTGAATAGGCTCTCGAGCTTTGTCTGGACGTCGGCCACCACCCTCTCGTAGGCCGCCGGGGGCAGGCGCGGGACGTTGATGGGAGTGTCAGACTTGATATTGGCGAAGGCTTGGCCACCCATGGTTCTTGGTCCCCGCGACCCCGAGTGCTGCTGTGTTCCTACCAGACGGTGCTAGTTGTACCCTGGAGTAGAAGCTGAGAAGCTGAGAAGCTGACGAAATGTGATACGATGCGGGACTCTTCTGCTTAGCAATAGTTTGCAATCCCCGACGGGATTCTCGTCCTTCTCTTTTATGTTGGCGGGTCGTAAAAGCCAACAGCTAGAATACGAAATCCCGCGGTGCGTAAGCGGTTATGCTGGCAGCAGAATACAAAGGGCGATAGTGTGGACAAGTGACTATTCGTACAAAATGCGTGCTGGTAGGCAAGAACGAGTTGGTATGTTGAGACTTTGGTAGGAATCAATACTTGTGGAGGCCACAAAGGGGCCGGATGATTCATCGCTGCCTAGTGACTCCGTCTAGACGTAGACGAGGCGCAGTGAAAGCACGCCTCACCCGAGAGGAGAAGCCTCTCCAAGCCTCCAACTTCAATCTTGGAAGCTCGATACGACTTCTCAGCCCCAGAATACCCCATCTAGCAGGTGCAGCGGGATGAGGTGGATGCAAGTGAGTTCTGCTTACCTGGACCCCGGAACAAGGTACCGGCCGGCACTGCAAAGGTGCGATACGCGCGGGACGCATTCAGATCCGTCAGCCGGGGAAAACACGTGGAAAACTGTCGGGCGATGGCGAGACAGTGAACGGGTGTCGTGGTGTTGGACCAGGACCATTCGCCGCTCGGCTTCCGGTTCGCTTGGCTGCGGCGCGTGCGCAAGCTCGGAACAGTGGAAGTGGACATCAGAAATTTTGGGAGCCGTTCCCAACAACAGCGCCCCAGCGGTCCAACACGCGATAACGGAAGATAAGTCGCGGCTCAAGTATTTATATCCTGCCTGTAAGGCCCCTCTGCGTATCAAATTCGACATCATTGCAAGCAATACTGACACAATGCCTTTCCTAGAGGTAGAGAGCGCCAGTTATCTCGCACATCGCAGCCGCAAAATGGCCGAGACCAGGCCCGAGGAGGTACTGGTGAATTTTGAGGAGCTCCGCGTTCTCGAGGCTGAGTTCGACGATGCGGAGGTGGAGCTTGGTAGGGCACGCGATCCCTCTGCACCTTTTGCGGACTAACTGGGGCAGTCCGCAAGTCCGAGGCGCTCTACAGGCCTCTCTGGGAGAAGCGCGCCGAGCTGATCAAGAAGATTCCGCACTTCTGGACGCTCGTTTTTGAACAAGCACCACCAGAGTTCGACAACTTCGTCCAGCCCTCCGACTCCAAGGTTTTCGTAGATTGCCTCAAGTCCCTCGACGTATCGCGCTTCGAGATTGACGACCCCAAGGGCTCGCCGCGCAGCTTCTCCATCAAGTTTGGCTTCGGCGACAACGAGTACTTTGAGAATAAGGTGTTGGAGAAGAAGTTCTGGTTCAGGAAATCAAAAGACTGGGATGGCCATGTTTCGGAGCCGGTTAAGATCAACTGGAAGAAGGGCAAAGATCTCACCGGAGGCCTGACAGACGCAGCGTATGAGTTGGCGCAAGCGAGGAGGAAGCTCGCGAAGACTGCCAATGGCAGCGCCAAGTCCAAGGAAACAAATCTGCCCGAGTACAAGGCCTTGGCCAAGAAGATTGAGGAGAGCACCGAAGCATCCGTTAGCTTCTTTGCATGGTTCGGCTTTGTGTCGAGCTACAGGTGGATCAGCGCAGAAGAATCAGAAGAAGCGTCGAGGGCGCGCGCAGAGCGACTGGAAAAGATCAAGCGTGGTGAGAAGGTTGAGGAGGAGGAGGATGATGACGAGGACGAGCCTGACTATCAGGAGACTGAGGTCTTCCCGCAGGGTGACGAGGTTGCCACGCTCATCGCTGAAGAAATGTGGCCCTCTGCGCTCAAGTATTTCAGTACGTCCTTCTTCCAAAACCTATCTCACAATATGCTGACCAACCCCAGAGTATTCCCACGAAGCCGACGATGATGACCTCTCCGAGCTTGATGTGGAGGACATGGACGAAGACGACTCCTCAGATGACGAGATCGATATCCGCGGCCTGGTAGGGAAAGGCCGCAAATCCAGCGACTCGCCCCCTCCGAAGAAGCAGCGCAAGGCCTAGATCCGCTGCCCCCTATGTTCAAGATTCGACTAATCGTCAGCACTATATTTGTGGCTTGAGATACCCCACATGGTGGATTAGGGGCTACCGGATCCCTTTCCTGTACTCCCGGCCGGGCCGTCTCTCCTCCCGAGGATGAAGATGCTCGAGGCGGGATTTACGCGGCTTGGGGCTGTCAGCCTCATCGCCATGGTTGCTGTGCCTTAATCTATCGGTATGCTCGATCAATATATGTTTGAAAAAGGCAAGAGGCTATCCAGGTAATTGGGACATAGAATACCTAATAGTAATTGAAGGTGAAATGAGAGTCTCTCGACTGCAGCTCGAATGTCAAGCTCTGCTCTTGTTCTCTCCACCCAATTCGGCCTCTAAGCCATCGCCTCACTCCTCGGGGTGCCCTCTTCGTAGCCGCGGAAACAGGCCCGCGAGACCCCAGGTGCCGTTCAAGTCCCGTATGCCGCGTGCTCTTCCCGTTCTCTCCACCTTCGCCAAAGCTTCCAGAAGCTCCACGTCCACCAATCACAGTGCTCGGCCCCTCACTAGACCCCTTTGGACACGGAACAGAGGCGAGCATTTCTCCGCCAAGCGATGAATTAACGTCCGAAGTCTTCAATGTTTTTTGCTTCTAACGTTCCTACATGACGTTCTCATCTCCTCGTGCCCGGAGCAGATTGGAAGATCATCTTAGCCCAGCTCTACCGGCCTATGGGAATCCTGGTTTCATTTCGACAGCTGCAGCCGCGCCCTCTGGTTCGGGGAGCAGACGAGGGGTAAACGCAGTTCGCGCATGCCCAGATGTTGATTCCGGGTTCGTGAGATGCAATAGCGTGATGGCGGCTCAGCGACAGCTTAGGACAGGAATAGTTGGAGCTCAATTCTGGGGTGATCGGAAGCTCTCAAGCTCATAAGTACCTCCATACCTTCCTTCCTTGCTCTGCGTGGTCGTTCTTCTGTCTGCTCGCAAGTGTCCCAAGATGGCTCAGTTGCTTCCTCTCCTTCCTCTTCTCCTTTCTTTCGCCTGGTCCGCCTCTGCGCAATTCAGCAATGGCACAACTCTCTCGTTCACTCTGCCGTCCGGATACAGCACCGCGAGCTTCAACGCCTCCGCCCAGCCCACAGCCTTTACGCGCACCGATTTCTCCGAAAATGCGCTCAATGAGCTTTGGAACATGGTAGGGCCCGTGGCTACAGGCCCTGTCACTACAACCGTGTCGCCCACTCCCGAGCCCACGGCATACGCGCAACCAGACAAAAATCGCTTCCATGCCCTCGTCGCCTCCACAAATCCTGAAGTCCGCGACTTGAAGCTTCCCAAGGGATTCAAGTGGGGAGTGAGCAGTAGTTCCTATCAGATTGAGGGCGCTGCCAAAGATGAGGGCAAGGGCCCTAGCATCTGGGACTTACTCGCGCATAGGGTGCCAAATCAGATCATGGATAATTCGACGGGAGATGTGGTTGCTAGCCATTACTATTTGTATAAGCAGGATTTCGCGAGGTTGAAGAATTTGGGCATGCCGGGTTCGTACTCCCTCTCTCCCGCACTTGGTTTGAACAACGCGCGAGTTGCAGTACCTAGATAGGAGGCAACAAAGATTCGCTGACCATGGTGCAGCATTCAGCCCCAGCTTCTCATGGCCACGCTTCTTTCCATTCGGCCACGGTCCAGTCAACGAAGCCGCAGTGAAGCACTATGACGACGTCATCTCTGAGCTGCATGCGAACGGAATCCGTCCGGAGGTGACACTCTTCCATTGTGCCACGCCGCTAGCATTGTTCGCCGAATACGGAGGCTGGACGGACCGCCGCATCGTGGATGACTACTTCGACTATGCCAAATTTGTCATCTCCAGATATGATGAGTACGTGGACGGATGGTTCACGATCAACGAACCCCAGTACTGCAACTGGCAGTACTCGTACTATCCCGCTGGCAAGTACTATCCAGCACCAAACGGCGTTACTGGAGGCGTCGAGGCGAGGTTCTTGTGCGGTCATTATACGCTTCTTGCACACGCGAAGGTTGCCAAATGGTACCATGAGGAGTTCAATGGGCGCCACCGCATCACGTTCAAGAACTCCGGTAACTACTACGAGGCCAATAGCACGAAGGCTGAGGACGAAGTGGCTGCCCAGCGAAACTTCGACTTCTCCATAGGATGGTTTGGCGGCCCTTGGACGGACGGCGACTACCCGCAGAGCTTGAAGGATACGCTAGGAGACATGCTTCCGGAGTTCACGCAAGATGAGAAGGACATGATCAAAGGGTCGTGCGACTTCTACGCTATTGATGCATACTCTTCCTTCATGGCCTTCGAAGTCGATGGCGGTCTTGAGGCCTGCGTCTCCAACCGCTCTGCGCCTGGATACCCGGATTGCGCGGGCTCCAGCTCTGTTTCTCCTATTGGCTTCCCACTCGGGCCAGCGGCAGATCCAACCATGAGCTGGCTGTACAGCGCGCCATCTGGCATCCGCAAATACCTCAAGAAGATCACAACTGAGCTCTTCCCCTCGATTCCGGACATCATCGTGAGCGAATTCGGCTTCTCCGAGCCGTTCGAGGGCCAGTGGACGTCGCTGGCTCCCGCTCTCTGGGATCTGCGCCGCTCCGATTACTTCCAGAACTACCTGGATCAGATTCTGCTGAGTATCCATGAGGACAAGGTGAACGTGACGGGTGCTTGGGGATGGGCGATCTTCGACAACTTTGAGTGGGCCCAGGGCAGCCAGGTCAGGTTTGGTCTGCAGTATGTCAATTACACCAGCCTGGAGCGGACGCCCAAGGCCAGCATGTTCCAGTTCCTGAACTGGTTCAAGTAAGTGTCAACAGCGAGTTGCAAATGTGAAGTGGTGCTAACCGAGGCAGGGAACACGAGGGCGGAAGCAACTCGACGATGCGGATGTAGGGGACAGGAGGGAGGACAGGAGGACACCAAAAAGTCAAGGAAGGCTTGGTTGTACTGTACAGATAGCGTGCTGCCTCTAAAGAGGGATTAATGGCTCCAAACGTAATGCTTTACACACCACGACCATCTAGATGTCTTTGTCTGCATCTTGTGTCTGGTCATGTGTGTAGCGCTCCACCTGGGCACCTGGGCAGCAAAAGCAGGGTTGGAGTCGCTGTGGGGAATGACAGCGCGTCACCCTGGGCGTGTTTCAGTGACGTGTGCTGCGCGCCAACCGTTCGCTCCGTCGGCAACCGTGAATTGCTCTTTGTATGAGAAGGGAAGCGCGGGAGGAATGGCGATGACGGCGGGGAAGTTCGCTCGCTTACCTTGGTAGTGTGTGTCTTATCGCGAACCGGAACCGGCGATGGCCCCTCCCGTGACCCGTACGTCGCTGGAGCACCTCTCGACCTGGACCTTGGAAAGTGCCTGGAAGTACACGCGCGCCTTGTTTGAGTTAATTCATCGCTGGAGCCTTGCTGTTCGTCGTGTCTTTTGCCGCGTCGTTCGTGCCGCGCGATCGCCCAGAATCCGCGGCCATCTGTCAGCCAGGACTGCTAGGCACGGTCCGCGAGCTGTCTGTCCAGCGACGACACCACCACGCAGTCCTCACGACCCGTACGCCGCCAGGCTTCCGCTGCTCTGCATACCCGGATCCACGCTACCTTTGTCGGCTCCAGACAGTCCTGGGGTGCCACCGCGGGACACCTCCACGTCGTCTTCCTGCCGCTGCCGCTGCCGCTGTCGTCGGCGACATCCTACGTCAAGACGGCCAGCGCCCACGACCGCCGGCTGCCCTCAACACGCTCCACTGCTGGCCGCAACTCTCGCGACGCATCCCTCTCGCGCCACTGCAGCTTCCCGTCGCTGGGCCATGTCATGAGTCCTTGTACATCCCGACCCGGAGCCACCTAAGAAGGGCACCTGCACTCCACCGCCGTCCTGGAGGAAGGCACCCCAGTCTCTCCCTCCCCATCCACCGCCGCCCACCCAGCCATTCCGCACAATCCTCCAGCTTCTCTTGCCCCAGTTTCCTCTGCCCCAGCCCCAACCCCCGTCTCCGAGCCCGCAGCTGCCTCTCTCCTCCAGCCAGCCGCCGCCGCCGCCACCACCACCACCACCACCACCACCGCGCCCTTCGCAGCCTCAGCGACCACAGGAAAGCGCAGGCACAGCGTCTCTGAAAGCGAATCCCTTTCAGAGAGCCCCCCAGCACACCTCAACCGAGGCCGGTCCTCCCGCCACATCTCAAAGCGAAGGCGCAGACACGACGGGACGATGCGCCTTGACAGCGATGCTTCAAAACGGTCCCAGTCGCCTACGCAGAGCTTCACGAATGGCTCATCACGATCGCCGGGTCCCCGCGCGTCCCTGGCCAAGATCGCGAACGGAGATTCGCGCAAGGCCGAGAGCAACGGCTCGTATGCGAACGGAGGCTCGATAGCCAACGGGACGCCCGTGCCGTCGGCCTTCTTCGGCCACGACAGGGAAGAGGTCACTCGCATCCTCATACAGAGCTTGACGGACCTGGGATACACCGACGCTGCTGGAGCGTTGGTTAGGGAAAGCGGCTATACATTGGAAGGCCCGACTGTGGCGGCGTTCCGCAGCGCTGTGCTCAACGGCGACTGGGCCGAGGCCGAAGAGCTATTATTTGGCACAAATTCTTATGACAGCGGCGGGGGCATTGATCTGGGGGGAGCAGGAAGCTATGGAAAGAGCTGGCCCAAGCCAAGATCAGCCCCAGCTCCACAGCATTCTGGGGGCCTGCCGCTTGCCGAGGGCGCGAATCGGGACGAAATGCTCTTTTGGCTGAAGCAGCAGAAATATCTCGAGCTACTTGAGAGGAGAGATCTCGGCAAAGCTCTGATGGTGCTGCGGCAAGAGCTGACGCCCCTCCACCAGGACACGGGCAGACTGCACGCTCTGTCAAGGTGAGTCTTGTCTCATGCAAGCCCCCCATCGTATCGCACCTGATGCTGACCGTTCAAGTCTTATCATGTGCCAGTCCGCTGAAGACCTGAAGTTCCAAGCACAATGGGACGGCGCTGAGGGCGAATCACGGACGCTTTTGCTCTCGGAACTTTCCAGTAAGCTGCTGCCTGCCCCGCCTTCACTTCGGCGCTGATGCTTTGCAGAATCCATTTCACCTAGCGTTATGATCCCGGAACACCGATTAGCCGCCCTCTTAGATGAGGTCAAGGACAGCTGGATCGCGAACTGCCTTTACCACAATACTGCCGCTTCTCCTTCGCTCTACGTCGACCATAATTGCGACCGAGACGAATTCCCCATGAAGCCTGTTCTGGAACTCCGAGAGCACAAGGACGAGGTGTGGTACCTGAAGTACTCAAATGATGGCACCATGCTAGCATCGACAAGCAAGGACAAGACGGTCGTCATCTACGAGACGACGACGTACAAACCCCTCCATCATCTCGATGACCACGACTCTGGTGTGACGCATCTCGCTTGGAGCCCCGACGACACCAAGATTATCACATGCTGTGCGCAACAGGAAAATTCCGCCCGGATATGGGATGTCAAGGTGAGTCACAAGTTCCAATGGTAAGGGTTATTAACTAAGTTTTATAGACTGGTGTATGCATCAGGTGTATTAGTGATTTCACCTATCCATGCACGACAGCCGCTTGGGCACCGTCCGGCAAGCACGTCATCATCGGCTCGCAAGACACAAGATTTGGCTGCTGTGTATGGGACCTTGACGGCCGAGAGGTGCACACCTTCCGAGAGGAAAATCTTCGGGTTAACGACCTCGCGGTATCCCCAGACGGCCAGCGCCTCGTCGTACTTCTAGAAAGCCGTATCCTTGTGTACGACTTCACCTCGTATGAGAAGCTTTGCGAATGGCAGCTCGACGATGTCAAGCTCACGAGCGTGACCATCAGCCAAGATTCGCGGCATATGCTCATCAGCATGAACAAGGACAAGATCAAGCTTATGGAGATCGATACTGGAGAGATTATTCAGAGGTTCGAGGGGCAGGTCCAGAAGCAGTACATCATCCGCTCGTCGTTTGGTGGAGCCGATGAGAATTTCGTTGTTAGCGGCAGTGAAGGTAAGTCACTCTCCGCACCGAATCTTTTGTGAAGCTAATTGCTTGACAGATTCCCGGATATATATCTGGAGGAGTAACGGTCTCCTGGTCGAAGCCCTGGATGCTCACCCCGGCTGCGTCAACTCCGTTTCATGGCATCCGAAGGACCCGCGTGTCTTCGCGTCCGCAGGCGACGACGCCAAAGTCAGGATCTGGAAGCCGGCGTGTGCTGCCCCGATGATAGCAGGCAGCTCGAATGGGTACTCACGGTAACAGAACCTCCGCTTGCATATCTTTCGGCGTTGGGCGGGCCATTGTTGGGGCATGACTTTCCATGGTACCAGTATGCATTTCACGGCGGCAGCGGCAAACGACCTCATCTATTCCCCCACTTCTTGCACTTCATACGACATGGCTTCGGAGTTTCGGCACTTCAGCAGATGCTTGTGGTTCGGTCGGTTTGCATTCGGGGGCATTGCGGGCTGTATGGGATGCAGTAGGTATGATCTGCCAGCATTTTGTTAGACATCTGTCATTTCTCTCGTTTTCATGCTTATTACCCCACTGGCGGGGCGAAGAGGGGGACCCCTAGGTTTGGGAACGGGTTGTACGTTGTCCGTGTTGGAGAGCCGGAATGTGCTGCAGGGACGGCCATTCGGTGCAATGAATGAGGTTGAATAAGGGCTGTGGCTGCGGAGATGGGCTCTGGATGACCTCGTGAGCCTACCGATCGAGCGGGATCGGGCTGGTTATTGGAGAGCAAGAAGAGTAGAACCGTGTACGTACGTAGGTACTAACATAGTGGTATGGAATTATTCCCCCTCTGACTAATCCTCACATGGGAATGTGGTGGCTTGCGTGGTGTATTATGGCCCTGACCGTTGTAAGCATATGAGGTGTGTCCGCAATCACCTTTGTGAGTAAGACAGGAGCTAAGATAGATTTCTGGATGGACGCATGTCATTAGTGAGCCAACGTAGACTAGAGAAACCAACCGCCCTGCTGATGCTTTGATCGCCGCGGCAATCCCTCTCGAGGATTTCCAATGGTATTATATAAGTACCAGCCGACCCAAGACTCATCGCCGTATGCGAAATCGAGGCGGAACGAAGAGTTCAGAGATGACAAAGCAGCCGTCGAGCACTCAAAAAGGGCGGCTGGAACGCCGTGCCTATGCGAAAGCCCCTCGCAGAACCCTTCCGTTCCGGCAAGCACAGCCTACCTTCTCACGCCTGCGTGCAGACTCTTCGGGAAGCTGGACGGTCTCGCACACGTAGACGGTTCAGTAGGAGGTTGTGGGGGTTGGGGAGCTGGGGGAACGGGAGGAGCGGGAGGAGCTGGAGGTGGAGCTTGAGGTGTAGCTTGAGATTAAAGACATGGTGACAGTTGGTAGTCTTGCTGTTGCCGTTATTGTTAGGTATCTTCCTGGGTAGCGCAGTTGTGACTCCTATGTTGGAAATGGGTGTTGATGGAGTTAGCAGTGGCGAGTAGAATATGCGGCGTCATATATAGTTGGGACTCCGAGTGATTTTTGGAAATGGATCTTTGAAAATTCGAGGTAAGTTATGATAGAACTACAGACTGTTCCTTCCCTACCGCCTCTCTTACCCGCAACAGAGAAACCGCATAACGCTTAATCGCCACGTCCCATTATTCCATCACCTTCGCAGTCTGGTTCTACGTGGTATCCTCTCCTACACAACTTCAAGAAGCCGAGCCAAGTCATTCTCCCATGCTCTTCCGATCTACCTCCCCCAGCGCAATCTACATGGTCCCATAACCCTGAGCCGCAGGAGCCGCGGGCACCGGCTGCACATGCACATGTTTCCCTCCGCGCTGAACCCTCTCGCTGTACACACCAGGTGCTGGCCGCGCGTTATAGATGCCCGCCCGGGCTTCGTCGCGCCGCTTGTAGTAGACATATTCGACGTAGAAGGCGTGGATGTGGCCGGGGAAGTAGCTGTGTGTTGTTAGTATATTCCTGTAGAAGCGAGTCACGGAGCGGAGTTATGTTATGAGGGGGGTTAAGGATGAAAGGGGGAGACGACGTACCCTAATAGCGTGAAGAGGATGTTAATGAGGAGGTCGGCGCCGCAGCCTGCGACGAAGAAGACGCCGAGGGGTGGGACTGTGCATATGACTTAGTGTGTGGTTTTGACAATTTGGGAGGGAGCTGTCCTACTGAAGATCGTGACGATGATCAACAGAATCATCTTTAAGAGGCCCATCTTGACTGATATTCGAAGTGTGTAGTTCGTAGGTTTGCGCGGTTGTTTGTAGTCGACGATCGCTGTGGAATGCAGTACTCCTTCGATGTCTGGGCAGATCTTCAAGGCCACAATTTTGGGGTCTCCGGCCTCGTTTATATTGCGGTCGTTTGAATGGCAAAAGCCAAGTTCCAAGCCTTGTGATTATTGTTGATGAATATTCCTAGACCATGCCACTGCGTGCGTCATAGCCCTACGCAATCCGGCATCTGCGATTGGCGAGCCGGGTGCGGCGGATGTGGCGTGTGTGGCGGTGCGGTGGCGCTGGCAGGGATATGCCGTGGTGCTTGCTTTGATGCTCAACTTGAGAAGGGTTCCAAAACGGCGGAGCCCGATGAGTTGGCACGCTGTCGATCGATAAGCCGAGACTGCCTGCACTTCAGCCTCGTCTCGCCTACCTGTTGTCCGACTTCGAACTCCAAGCCCAGCACTCATTACATCAAGGAACCCTTCGACGATGTTGCGAACAGAAGGTGTTGAATTCTGCTGCTAGCTCCCGGACGGGAAAGGATGTTCGCTGTTGATTGATCTTCGCCGAGGTATGGAGTTGATGGGTGCATTAAGAGCTTGGAGGAACCGTGGCTTGGAACAACGTTGTGGTGGGAAAAGCAATACGGGGCAAGGAAGATCACCCGAACGGAAGCGTAGAAGCAGAGAACAGTGGCCGGAAAGAGGAAGATAGCGACGAGTGCTTTGGGGACGATGAATAGCCGCTTGGCCAGAGTGGTCCAACGAGGTTGTTGGTGGTTACAGGTCCTTTGCAAGGCCCGGGAGATTGCTAGGCGCTGTCCATGAATGAGAAAAGAAGATCCGGCGAGTGCCACATGCGGGATTTTCACAATGGAATAACCATCAAGGTATATTTCTAGATCTGCATGATGGCGACGTTGGATTTAGACACTGTAACGTACAAAGAGTATGCTACCCCATCACTGTCACTGCAAATGATCCTTCCGCTCTCTATCCGCTATTCCTTCACACCTCAACCCACCCTCACCCCCAAAGACTACGGCTACCATAGACCTCACGCCAGCTACCAATCATCCCAAGCTCACCTTCTCCGACGCCGGCCGCGACGTCCTGCATCATCCTCGAAGCTGCCCTTGCGTCCACCCGTCCAAAACTACCAGGCTGGTGGTGTGAGGTGGAAGTGAGCGTCCATACGAGGTAGATTTGGCCAACGGAAGGAGAGGTCGGAGAATTGCTGGTGTCTTAACACCTTCCCATGCTCTAATTACAGGAGGATACCGTCATCTTCTAATCCCACATTTGACTGCTGACCTCCCTCCACGGACCCACTTCCACACTTCTAAACCCTTCACTCCGAAAAATTGGATATGCTTCTTCCTCCTCCATGATACAAGAATAGCCCCGAAACATCGAAACGACCAGCTCCAATTCTTCGGTAACTGCAAACATCTTTTCCACCGCCTCCGATTCCGCGTCCAGTGGTTCTAACCTAGCAACCATTGCTCCCGTGGCGCGGGTCTGATTGCCGTCCACCTCTGGCGGCGACAGGCCGGGTTCGAATTGGATGTCGAAGTCAGGAGTGGGCCAGTCGCCGCGACAAACTCTCTCCTCCAGATAATCGTAAAGCACACCCATCCTCAATCCGCCTTCAGCTTTCAACCGAATTTTCTCACCATCAAGCTTCATCCACGCTTGTTTTTCCGCACCTGTCCCACTACCCTCAATGCCCTCTTCCGCGCCAAACCTCACAACACATTCACTAACATTGCAACCCATCATCCCACTCTCCGTCTTCCTCCACCTTACCTTAGCCACCGGTGGCTTACTAATAAACATCCCCCTCCAACTTGCCTCTTTTCTCCGCCACGCCTCAGGCCTCACCACCCAACCCGAGTACTTGAATGCCTTAGCGGGACCAGCTGAGCCGGCGGCACCTGCGGTTCTCATGCTAGGCCCCGGACTCGGCGGGTCAGAGAGGTGCCCGAAGCTGAGGTCCCAGTCGGCGGTTTCAGAGAGGTTCCCGAAGCTGAGGTCCCAGTCGGCGGTTTCAGAGGGCCTGAGGGAGAGCGAGGGGGTGAAGAGGAAGGGGAAGGCGATGGTGAGGAGGGGGTTGAGCTGGGTTAAGGTGGTCGAAGCTAGGGATGGGGGACGGAAGTAGAGAAGAGTTTGGAGGGTGGGCGAGTTGGAGATTAGGGTTTGCCAGGACTTGGAGATGCGCTGAGCGAGGAGGACGTCTCCTGGTGGGAGGTGCGAGAGGATGAGCTCGAGGAGTTCGGGGGTGGCGACGGCGCGGGATGTTGCTGAGAAATTGGCCATGATAGGAGAATGAAGTCGTTCTCTTTGTAATGAATAGGCGACTGAAGGTCCTTGTATGAATGTTGCGCTGCCGAGTTAACAGTATAAGTGGTGTGGTGTCTGCCAGCTGCAGCCTGGAGGTTCCGAGGTTCGCTTCAGGCGTGAGTCAGCAGGAACGTCTGCACTGCAAATCCAGAGGCAAAGTGTGAGCTACGCAACATGATCAATTTTCTCCTCTCAAGGAGTTATAGTGTACCTCTGTATCTGCGTGTGTATCGTGAGTCATAAGCCGTGAATCATGGATCGTAAATCATACGCGCATCTCGTGCTGGAATGTGTGCGCCAAAACCTTCCCAGAGTAATCACCGGTATTCAAACAACCACCTTTGGTTCCTTTTCTTTTCTTAAGCCCCATGATTTTCCGGGTATCTCGTCAGATTCGTAATTCGTGAGCAGTAAAGCAGAGGCCATTCGGGAAAAATAATGGGGACTCAAGCGACGCTCACAGGGGCCTTCCCCTTGGTGAGATTCGAGTGCTCGGACACGGCGAGCATCTCTCTTAGCCGTGCTTCCGCTTTTGTGAGTTCCTGTTGGGATTGCGAGTCAAGATGGGCAGGTCGCGGCCACGGCAGCCAGGACGTTAAGGAGGAAAGAGCATTGGGGCGTGGGCGCGGTGCAGGGAGACTGGCTACGGAGGTCTGACGCCTGTGTGCAGATGGGTGTCTGGGAATCGCGGTCTTGGGTCGTGGGACTATGTCGCCCTCTGGGGCTTCCGGAATGTCTGTTATGGTCGAAGAGGTGTCAAGAGACAGCTGTTTTGAGGCTTGAGGCGAGGCGAGGAGGGTAATGGCGGGGTGGTCTGGAGAGGAGGCGTTGACAGCCCAGGCAGGGCCTTGCAGTTTTGGCTCTTTCGGCTGCGTGGAGGGCCCTGCTTCCGCATTGTCGTCGGCGGCTTTCCGCTTCCCGCTCCCTCCACTGATGACACTCTTCAAGCTACCGTATGCGGATTGACTCCTCTTCTTGCTAGGACCTTCTCCCGCCAGCCTCTCGCTTGAGCTGCTGGCTTCGGGCACAGCCGTTAGCGTGTTCTCCGCCGCAGACCACCCTTGACCAGCTCGTGATATCCGGCCTCTGCCGACCAAGGCTCCCATGCCCGAGGCCCAGCCGGGCCCCGTGCTGGTGATCTCGCCTTGCGGGGGAAGATGAGCGTCGTACTCGTCGGCGAGGCTCATCCTGCTCCTCGCGCATATCTCCGCAATGGCGTCAATGGCGTCTCGGATCTCGGGGTCGACGGCGCGGAGGATGGCGGAGAAGGAGAAGTCGTCGACAGAAGGAAGCTGCTCGCTCCTGGCTGCCAGGCCGGCCGACAAGGCGGAGGGGTGCTGGGGTGAATGGCCACCCATGGTGGGATAGCGGGGCGAGCGGAGACCGGACGGCGAGCGCGAAGTGTGGCGCGAGCCCGAGTAGGTGCGCACTACGACGGGCTGGCTAGACAGGGTCGTCCGGCTGGACGTCGACTTTGCGGACTTGCTTTTGGCAGGGGACGAGGCGTGGGACTGGAAGGCGGGCGCATTGAGGGCGCGGAGGGCGGCGGACTGGGTCGGCGGGAGCGTGTTCGTCAGCGTGGTCGTGGTACTGGGCACCGAGCCTGTGCTTTCGTGCGCGTCAGGCGAGGGCGAGGGCGAGGGCGAAGGTGAGGGTGCGTGGGTGACGATGGCCGGGACAGCAGCGCCGGGCGCGGCGATGGCGGGCGTGTTGTTGCCTCCCCACAGCGTCGAGAGCACGCCGAGCGATACCGACTGTCGCGTCGTCGTCGCCGGCGTCAATGTCGGCGGCACGGTGGCAGCGGGCGTGGAGTCCGCAATGGCAGCAGAGCCATGGTCGGTGGAGCGGGGGGCAGAGGCAGAGGCAGAGGCAGCGCTGGCGGGCTCTGGTGTTTCAGACGGGCTGCTAGGCGAGCGTGAATTTGCGGCAGAGTCGGGCATTGTGGGAATTGCTTTATTGGAGCTGCAGGTCAATGCATGGTCGCTAGCTACCCTCGAGTCGTCCTGGGGACGTCAACTGGTGGCATGTTGTGATCGAGCGGATGTGAGATGTGCTGGCCGTGGCCTTAGCGGCGCGGCTGTCCTACCACAGGCCTGCCAGCCGGCATGGCCCTCGGAGAATTGTTGCGCAGACGGCGGCCAGAAGCCTTTGACACCTTGGGCTCGAGTCGCACGCCGATCTCGCTTCCAATGCGGAGCTATATGCGTGGCCAGCTAATCGTCTCCGGCGGCACTGCGCCTGTGCGCAAGAGCATCAAAAGAGGAGCTGTGCCACGGAACAGTCGCTCCGCTCGAGATGGTGTGCAATAGTCTCATATTCAGATGCGAAATATGCATGCGTGTGCAAGCCTGCTCTCTATACACCCGTCAAAAAAGCAACTCGTTGTCTGAGCAGATGCTCAAGACGGGTGATCTCGACCCTTGCAACACGTCCAGCTTGCTGCTCAACCATGCCACCAGGCCACCGGGTAGCTCGTCCAGTATCTGCATCTCCGCTTTGATATTGAGCATAAGCATCCGCTGCAGCTCCTCCCTCCACACTGGCTCCGGTCCATCTTCGGCGCACATGTCCCACTCCAGCATTCGATGTGCTTTCTTTCGATCCCTGGCCGTTAATCTCATGAGGCCTTGCGGATCGCCAGCTGGACCCGTTTCTGTGTCACTCTCGGTTACCGGGCTTTGACTGATGTGGTGACTCTGGACACCGAGCCACTGAAGATCGGGCAAGTGCAAGCCGGGTGTATCCTTGGATGTAACATCCTCGTGGGCGAGCCTGTATGATCCGTGTTTGTACGTCGACATGATCGCGATGCCGTCTGGATCGAAATCGACAAAGGCATACATTGGGATGTGGGGTATCTCGTCGGCAAGCTGGCGGAGGAGTTTTCTCGAAGCTAGATCGGGATAGCCTTTGGCCTGACGAGGTGTAAGCGTGTGCGACCAGGGCACAAGAGGCTGGCTCCTACCGTGAGTACCAGACCATGGGAACCGAGCTCTCTCCAGCGGCTTGAACTGAGCAGGGAACGGAAAGTGGCCTTTGAAGAGGTCAGTGACGCAAGACGAGCTATGCGGCTACCTGCCTCTTTCTCCATCACGAGGATCCACCGGATCAACGACAGATCCAGCTCGTCACTGTCGTGAACTTTAGGTATTAGTATACCCTAGAACATACGTCAGAGAGAAGGCGAACCAAGAAAAGAGAGCAAACCTCGTCCTCGCTCAGCCCGTGGGCTACAGTGCCGTTCTCTCGCCGTATGAGAAAGTTACCGGCAACGAGGCCCTTTGCTGCGGCCGTCTGGATGGTCAGCCAGAACCTAACCGACAGAATATGCATGAGCATACTACGTTCAGCTGCGACCTCGATACCCTAAGGGTACAGGCCAAGTCATCGACATAGCGGTCAACAACGGACTGCTTCATGAAGAGATCCGGATGACGATAGTACATGTCCCTATAGGCGAATCAGATCTTGTGAAAATGGCGGAGAAAGCAGTTTACCGCTTGGTCATGACCGCATTGTCAACAAGGCAACTATGAACAAGCTCCAGGATGCGTACGAGCACAGCCGGGAGTCCGTCAGCTGGTGTGGCCCGAGGCCGGCTGGGCACTTACTGAATCTCCACGCCTCTTGAGCATTGGACCCAGGGAAGCTGATCTGCTGGACTCTTGGTGATGGAATCGCCTCGTTGGCTTCGGAGGGGTTCGGGCGACGGCGAGTGAGGCCTGATCGCGACGTCAAGGTGATACAGACGGGATGAGCATCATCCAGAAGGCCGTCGACCACCGTTTCGAGCATTTCTTCGATGCGGGCTATTACCCAGTCCCTATAACCAGATTAGAAAGACGTCACTATTGAGAGCCGGATGCCTGCCTGTCCTGGATCGCTCGAGCAGGCCTTCCCGAACCCGCCAGAGCGCTAGCGGTAGCTGCACGCCCGAGGTTTTCAACCGTCGACTTGTCTGGTGTGTTGGCGGTCAGTGCAGGAGTTAGTGTCGGACTGCTCCCCAGATCCCACAGAATATCCTCGCCATCGGATTGGGCCTCCAGTATCTCGTCGTCGAATTCATCGTCCCTAGCGTCGGCGAAGGAACCGTGCGACAATGGAACGCCAAACAACACGTCCTCAAACTCCTCAAATTCCATATTGAGGGCTTGCCGCTGCGGCAGCTTGGCTCAAGGGCTGCTCCGATCCATGTAATTAGTCCGAGTGACCAAGTCGCAGGTAGATCAAGTGGGCTTTGGCAGGCGCTTCTCGAGCAAGGCATTGGCTCATCTGGGGCGTCGTCAGACGAAAGCGACAGTGCCATACATGAATATTCCCGAGGTCAGTGTGAAATATTTTGGCGTGAAAGAGAGGAGCCCGGCGGGAAGCCGCGACCGCATAACAGTCAGTGCCAAGGCCGGTGTTGTCGACGCGCCTGCTACGCGTCTCGCGTTCGTGTCTCCTGCTGAGCCGCCCCCCACACCTGTACCAACCACAGTGCTCAGCGCAGCCGCGGCCGATTCCACCTACGATTGATTTTTGCACCTGGGGACTGCATCAACTGCACTGAAGGCCGCCAGGCTTCTCGTTGTCGACGCAATGGAGACCGCGGCCCCTGTTGCACTCGCACCTCCCCAGAAACGCCCGCTCGACGACGATGCCGGACCCCCGGTCTCCACACCAACCAAAGCCCCGTCTTCGAACGCATCCACGCCGTTGACAGCGCTGTCCTCGATGCGCACCCCCTCGCCTCTCAACAACGCTACGCAAGAGACCACGGCCCCCGCGAGCAGCAACAATTCCGTTGCTGGCGATGCCCCCGATGCAACGCAGAGCGCCACAGCGTCCAGCAGCACACAACAGGCCAAGCGCAGGAAGTTAACGCCGCAGGAGAAGGAAGAGCAGCAGCTGGAAAAGGAGGCCAAGGCGAAAGCTCGAGCCGAGAAGAAGGCCCAGAAAGAGCTCGAGGACAGGGTCAAGGCGGAGCAGAAGGCCCAGAAGGATGAAGAGAAGCGAAGGAAGAACGAGGAGAAGGAGGAGAAGAAGCGGGCCAAAGAGCTGGAGCAGCTGCAGAAAGAGGAGGAGAAGCGCAAGAAGGAGCGGGTAAGTTCTGTTTCCTACGCTGAGGGCCTACGGCTTCCTATTGTCAGCGCCTTTGGAGGCCCGCTGCTTGTAGGACATTGCTAACTACGGTCTAGTCCCAAATGAAGTTGAATGCGTTCTTCACCAAGCCAAAACCCACCGCAGACTCCTCGCCTCGGAAAACTATCCCAGATTCCATCCAGAACCCCTCTACCGGCCAAATACCTTTGGCTCCGGTCCCTGCAACAGCAAATCCTAACTCGGCTCCTCCGTCTCCACGGAAACCTATCCATAAGAATTCCCAAACGGACTATGAGCGGTTTTTTCTTCCCTTTTCCCTTCCTCCCCACGCCGTCCTTGCGCCCCAGAACGCATTCATGGATGACCCGGAGAAACTCGCAGCGGCAAGTGACCGGATCGATAAGTTGATAGCCCAGGAGGATGTTGATATGGGATCAGTAACCCTGGAGTCCTTCAAGGCGTCTTTCTCTCGCCAACCGCGAGGGTACAAAGTAGTTTCCATCGTCGAGATTGTTGACCGACTCAATGGTTCCACTGACAACCCTATCGATCTCACAGACGATACCGGAATTAGCTTATCCCAGCCTCTGGATCTCCTCAACCGGATTCCCATGAAGTATCTGCACTTTCCGGAGGATGTGCGGCCACCATACTATGGGACCTATACCAAGCCACATACACCTGTTGAGGAACGCAAGTTAGCGCGAAACCCCGTCGCGCGCGGTCTCCCAGACCTCAACTATGACTACGATTCCGAGGCGGAATGGGAAGAGCCGGAGGAAGGCGAAGACCTCGATTCAGAGGGCGAGGAGGATTTGGAAGAGGAGGGCGATGATGACATGGCCGAGTTCCTCGATGACGAGGAAGATCCGCAGATGAAGCGGAGGCTCATTAGCGGAGATCTCGTACCCATCAGTACCGGCCTGTGCTGGGAGGATGCGCGTGGCGTCTCGCGTCTGAATGGTGGGTCAGGTGCTATCTCAACCGAGTTCAGGCAGTTCAGGATGGGTTTCCTCATTGGTAAGCGACCCTTTATAGCCCTCTTGAAGCCTTTAAGTCTCGTTTTCAAGAGCTGTGACTAACATATTCAAGAACCTCAGCCCCAGTCAATCGACCCCTTCTCTACGTCTTACTGGGCTCCCGAGCCCACATCCACTAACCTGCCTCTCCCTATCGCGAATAACCAGAGTGCAACGAATGGCCTGATGAATCCACCCCGGCTTCCACTTTCCCAGCGCCCTGCCAATGGCCTGCTCAACACATTAAATACCTCTCCAAACCCCCCTCCTGGAACCGCCTCCAAAGCTGTGAAACCTAAGAGGCAAATCCCGCCCGAGCAACTCGCTGCATTCAAGGCTGAAGTAGAAGGCCAGGATCTCACGAAGCTCGGCATGATCGAAGCGCTGAAGAAGAAGTTCCCAAAGGTGCCTAAGGATGCTATCACCAATACGCTTACCGCTGTCGCTAAGCGTGTTGGTCCCTCCGAGAAGGAGAAGCGGTGGGTGTTGTTGAACTAGATGTCTCAAATGTCTGTGGCAGTGTTTGATGCATGGCGGGATATCATTTCATTGTACAACATGTCTCTGCTGCACGCGGATGTTTCCGCAGTGACTGGGACGGCAGAGCTTGCCGAGGACGCAGGCGCACGAGCAGGGCATATTTTCATGGAGCTTTCGGAAAGGCATTACTACGGCGTTGCATTGTTGTTTTCTCCTGGGCATCCGGTGGTCTTCTAGAGGGTCCGGAAATAGGTGGTGTTCAACGGGTCGATGGATGTGCATGTAGCCGTAAGCGGTACGCCTCCAGCTGTATCAAATGCACGCAATATTTGTCATCTTCACCACAAACATGGACAGCCTGATCACCGTGGACGCGTGTGTACTACTTATAGAGGGCCTACGCGACAGTGTGGTGTGCATGTATGTCTTGAGTGCGGCGTCGTCAGGAGAGTCATTTATCATCCCCGTTGCCACTGATGATGCGGGGTATCTGTCTGAGGAGCGGCGCGTGGTCTGGAAGAGACCATATCTGTCAGCGCGTGCTGCCTTCCGAGGTTCGCCGTGCGCCCGGAGGGGAGGCCCAAAGGGTAATCAGACACGTGACCAGTGTTTTTCGCCAATCTTCGGTCAACCAGCTGGGGATTCATTCAGTAAGCAATAACCTAGCCGGGATGAAAGGAAAGCTTGAGGCAGTTTAGAGTGGCAAAAGGTTTGAGGTCGATGGTCAAGCAGCGGGCGAGGTCGAAGCGCGCGCTATCTTGACGGAGATCATGCTTCCCTCCAAAAGCCCCATGATTTCTCTATCAGCAACGGTAATAGCATCCGCTTTACTTCAAACTTTGACATGGAGGCAATCTCCGTATCTCCGCCAGCGTGGTGGGTACCGCTACGACTAGTCATTCGGCCCGCTTCGGGGCGCCTAGGCCAAATTGTATCACTCCCGAAGAAAATGAATTATCCTGAATG
The DNA here is from genome assembly GCF_010094035.1 of Trematosphaeria pertusa. Classification (NCBI taxonomy): domain Eukaryota; kingdom Fungi; phylum Ascomycota; class Dothideomycetes; order Pleosporales; family Trematosphaeriaceae; genus Trematosphaeria; species Trematosphaeria pertusa. Next base: position 1,040,056 of record NW_022987222.1, on the reverse strand, counting down.
TAGATTGCTCCACCTCGTTGCAGCATGTTACTAATCCCAGAAATGACGCAGTCGGGAGGGATTCTTTCCGTGATATTCTGGAGACGGGAACGCTGCATGTCATATTCTCCCGGCAAGGGAGACATTTCCAATGTCCGTTGAGTGCGGGGAAGGGCGACGATGTGGATGGGAACAAGCCGGGTGGTCTTAATTCCGCGAGCGAAAAGCGAGCTTGTTGGACAGCTAAGATGCAGTAGACTACATACCTAGGAAATGCGGAAGTGAGAGGAAGAGATGAAAATAGCTGCCGCGTGCAGGCGGCCGGGGTTACGCCCAACTGCAGCTCCCGTCCAATCGACCGGTTTCGTAAGCGCCGGGCACCTATTCTTGGGCCAACGTCCACAACGCCATCCACATTCACCCAATTGCAGCCGACCACACTCCATCGCGCCCTATACCCGGCCGGGATCAGCTTTCTTCCACCATCATCCCTCGCTCGCAAGCGCCCGCGCCAACCCGGTTGTGGGGTATGGCACTCCCACGGCGGCGTCAGCAAGCGCTGTCTGGCCGTCTCCCCACCCTTGTGCGGCTCTAGCCAGCGCCCAGAGATGCACCCGTGGCCTAAGAACAGATCCTCTTGCTCGATCCGCCAGGCAAGAATAGCAGCAGCCGTCCTCTGACTGGCTGGTGCTCCACCGGCTCATCTTAGCCTATGGATTGCGAAGAACTACCAGGCCTACAAAGACACCGCGTTGCCTTCCCCACTGCGTCTGACGGTGTGAGACCTTTGGAGACGCTGCGCCTCTTACTTTGAACACGCTGTTCGCACCTGCAGTCTGTCTTCTCGACTCCGTGGTTTTAAGCATCACTGTTTCTCGCTTGCTGGCTTCAAGCGTGCCGTTGCTCGTCGACCATGGCGTCGCTGGTATTGTGTCTCTCCGCAACTGTGCTGTTTGCTCGGTCCACGGTCGCCTTCAACTGCTCAAGACCCCCCATCTACGTCGACATTCACAAGAGAGCCGTACATGACTCTGCCGTCTTCCAGTATGGATCCTTCATCGGCGTCGGAACGCCGGCGCAGAACCACAGCCTCTGGCCGTCGTTATCAAAAAATCACACCTCGTTCGCTTCACATGCGTATTGCGACAACAGCACACTGAAGGACTGCCAAACATCCACAGGAGGCTTCTTCAATGCTCAAGACTCCACTAGGTACGTCTACCTAGTCAATCACGAAATAGTCACAGACTCACTCTTCACGCAGCTTCTCAGACAACGGAAACAATTTTCAATCCCTAGATAAGGCTGGAAATGCTACACTGGATGGATCTTTCGGTCAAGATACCGTCCGGTTATACACGCACTACTTCGAGACCGATGGCGCCTCTCAGACCCTCCTCGAGAACTCTACCATTGCAGTGGCCGACCAAGGGACCATTGTTCCAGGCATCGTTGGTGTTGGGCTTTCGTCGACTGTCCTTCGCGATCTCGCTGCTCGGGACATGATCGCCGGCAAAACATATTCGCTTTACATTGGGCAAGGGTTCGATCGTGCGGGAGGTGCGGTTAATGGAAGCAACGTCTTTGGGGGATACGACTCTGGCCGCTTCACTGGAGACGTCCACAAGTACCCAATGAACACGGCCAACATCAACCCCATGAGCGTGCGCGTCAAGGACATCGTTATCTCCGAATCCGATAACCCAAACGCTAACGTGTCCCTGTTCGATCCCGCCAAGTTCCCAGCACTGAACACCCAGCCGGACGCCTTCGAGGCTCAACTCACCACCGACCAGTACGCATTATCCCTTCCGTATCAGATCACTCAGAATTTCATTTCGCACTTGGGCGCCGAACAGGACAACACCTGGAACGACAACTCGCTGAAGCTCAAGAACCCCTTCAACGGCACACTCTCTCTCGTTTTGGATGATGGATTCACCGTTACTCTCCCTCCGGAAGTCCTCATGAACGCATCGAACATCACCCCTATTCAGGACCGCGAAAAAGACTCCACCGCACCCTTCCTCCTCTCTGCTGCCTTCCTCGGCCAAGTCTATCTCATGGCAGATTTCGAATCCGAGAATTTCTTCCTTGCCGAAGCTATACAAAAGAACAACATGGTTATGCCCTTGACCTTCTGCCCGAAATCGACTCCTGAAGCATACCAACCACCGAACCAATCCGCGTGGCTGAAGCAAGGCTTGATCGGCGCGGTAGTTGGAGGAGTATTGGGTGGCATCGGCATTACCATCTGCGCCTACTGCTTCTGGATCGGCTTCAGGCGGAAGCTCGCTGAAAGGAAGATCGACAAGGAGCTAGAGAAGGGTAAGAAGGCCAAAATGGCTCAACTAGAGGTTGAAGAGGCGCCTGAATTTGATCCACCTCCAAAGAGCTCCAACCCGCTTCTCTTCAAGGGCTGGAGGAAGAGGTGATGTGATTGGTGAAAGGATTGGAGTCTTCGTTTCATTCTCTATTATATCATTTATACCCCGGGCCGGCCAATGTCGACCATTTCTGTAGATACTTCAACTCAGAACCTAATTTCTCGATACGAGCAATGGGCGTGCCTCAGTTTGTTGTGCTTCGACTGTTGATTATCTCGGCAGGACGTGCTTAGTCAGCTCATCGTTGGGTCCCGCTCTCTTCATCAAACTTCATCGACTTCCCATCCCAGCTTCCTTTATCCATCGATACTGCGATAGGCTCGGCGTAAGACTCCGGCTCAGGCCACCGTATCTCGCTGTGGTATCTTCGAGCTCAGGTCTTGTGCTTGTACGCCGCGGCGCTACGTTTGTGGCTTCTATTCGCTCTGCATGAAGCAGCCTTCGGCCGGGTACACGGTACTCTACCACCTATACCGGATTATAGCGCGCTCTGTGTCTCTACGAGCGCCTTGTCTAAGACCCTGAGGTCTCAAATGGCATGGCCGCTGGGAGAGTCTTACACTGCCTGGCCTAGAAAGGGCGACCCATCACCAAAATCGTCAACTTTCCCCTCGGTCCGTGGTACTGACTTACTCTACGTCATTCCGTACGCAGTCTATTCAAAAGTTTGAGCTCGCTCTAAAAAATGTCATGGGACGGGAAAAGGAATTGCGGCGTGCTCGAAAAGCATATCCGCGATGCTCAATCAGGGCGACCTGGCCGACAGGTCACGCCACGGAGCCCTCACCAAACCAGGCATCTCACGCACCGATAACACCCCAAAATACAAGAAAATGCAGCGCAGGCCAATCCAGAGCCTCTCCACCAAGCTCGTGGCGTTCGGTAGGGAGCCGAACGAGCACATTCCTTCTCCCTTGCTATGTGACCCTCTGGCCTTTTGTTTTTCTTTCCATATTTCGGCTTCATTCCACTGCTCTTGTTATGGCAACGCCAAAATACTTCAGAGACAGGTGGAAATGTATGTTTACTGGAAAATTCCTGCGTGTTTGTGTAGAAGCTACTGCCGCAAGTACGCTGCTGTCGTTCGTTTCTTTCCGGTCTTTTCGCGGGCAAGAAGAGCAGATGAAATAGAAGAGAAGGGTGTTTTCCATCAAAATAGTTGTATTGTCGGTGCGGGCGGAACAGACACGACCGTGACTACGAATCGAACCGATCCCGAGATTCCAAGCACCTTGTGCGCATTGCGAGGACGAGAAAACGGTACGAGCTCAATTGATCAGGAAGAGCCTGGAAAGAGAAGCAATGATGGACATAGAGATTCGCGGCGCGCCGGGTACGCAATTAAGCAGTACTGCGCTTGCAGCTACTTTGACGGGCGTCGGAGTCGTCATAATCGGGGTGATCGTTGTCCTGGTCGTCCTCCTTGTACGAGAAAAATGGGCGCACAGGCGACACCTTGCAGACCTAGAAGAGAGAGGCCTAGTCATTGCACAATCGCAAAGGGACGCGAAAAGAGACACGATAACCAGGCCACGCGCCGTGCTCAGGCGCAGTACGATACTCCCATTCAACGCCAAATCAGGATGGGGAGCATTGTCATCCGTTGAGACTATCGCCCCTCCGGAACCGCCCTCGTTTCCGCCGCATTATGCTCCTCCGAAGCCGGCAGGGTTCGTCAGTAAACCAAAGCGCCTTTCGTGGCCGTTCTCGGCTCGCAGAGGTTCTGGCAGTGCGATTCACATGCGAAAGATCCTAGTACCCACGCTATCTACGGTGCTCGAGAGTCCAAAGCCTTCGCCGCTGGTTCCTGTGCTGGGTGACTCACTCCGGGGTGAGCCTTCGTCTCCCAAGAAGAATCAAAGCCGACCATCTTCGGATCAATCATTGCTCCGACATCACCCAGCGTTCCGCAGCACCGAGCAGGAGAGCAAGGCTCAACAGGATACCCCACGGCCAGAGCGACTTCGTCGAAGCTTGACCGCAAAGCCCACCACTAAGCCGGACACACCCATGCGACCAAACCGATCCAAATCCGTGACCGACATCTCAGTGAGCACGAAAGCGAGTGCTCTGTCTCCACTACCACGCCCAAAGCTCCGCGCGCGATCCGCAAGTATGTGTAGTCAGTCGTCAGGAACCGCGCCAGACGGCGACTTACCTCCTCTTCCATTGGACGTTGCACGCCTCAAGAGCGAGGCTCGTAGGAAAAGTTTGCTGAGTCGCAGTCCCTCTCGTGTTTCCGTTTCTAGTTTTGAGTCGGCCGGGAGTTCCATTCTTGCAACTCAATCGAGTCCCATCTTACCACGACCGTCCAACGCTCGCGTGCAGAAGGTGACGAAGCGAGACTGGAGGAACTCTTTGATCATCGGGCCGAGACCGTTCCGGGATACTCTTGCCCTACATAGGAAGAATCAGCGATCACAAAGCTCCATCAAGAGCAGCGTAGCGCGCTTCAGCTCGGTCGACACATCCACGCAAGCAGGATCACAAACCCAGAGCCGGAGGTCCACCTTGACTAAGTCCTCGAGCATGCAGTCAACCAACAAGGCCAAAACGGCGGGATCGGTGTCACTCAGCAAGACACCGTCGCCAGTCTACAGTCCACGCACAGTCAGAAATTTGGCGACGCCAAAGTGCAAATCGGGTTGTTCCTTTGTCACGCCCTATGGATCCCCCGAGGAGCGCCGGAAGCGATCATCACTTGTGCAAAGCGCATCCGGAAATAATAGCGCTTTGAAACGACAGCTCTCAGAGACGTCCACGCGAGCATCGTCAACCAGGAGCAGTAATGGCAACCCGTTCCAGTGGGATCCAGCTCCCATGTCAGCAGGGAAGCCATCGGCGTTGAAAGGTAGCCCAAGTGCTCGTAAAGGGCACCGCAGACAGAACTGTGTTCGGATCTCGCTTATCCCTACGATGCTAGGCCCACCGAGCAGATCCCCCAGCCCATGTATGAACGATATCCAAGAGGAGCCGTCGCATGCGACATTTGAGAAGACAGACGTCGGTCTAGGCTTCTCGAGCACAAGGGCTCTTCCGCGGCCACCGAGCATTTCCACATTTGCCCCAGAGCTGAAGCTCATCTCAACCTCTATCCGAGCATCGCTGACTCCAAGCTCGCCTACACTGTCCATTGCGAACTACGACCATCGCCCCACAGGGTCGCCTGTGATGAGCCGACCCGGCCATGTTCTCTCCGAGATCTCGGAGCAGGAGAGAAAGCGTCAGAGTACGGGGTCGATTTTCAGCATTCCTACTTTCCCCAGTCCCGTTCACGGATTCGGATCCGGAGAAACCATTGCATCTGCCCCGCCGACGTTTACTCTGTCCCAAACCTGGAGTGGGCATGCGAATACTAACACAACCTCAGACACAGCCGCCGGGGCATCATCGCCATTTGACATGCTATTGGACATCGATTCGTCTCCAGGGAAGCCGCTGCTGACTAACGAGTATGACCCGGAGCGTCCTTACCTCATCTATCAAACACCAACAAGCAGCCCGACTAGGACCTTCTCTTCCCCATTCTCGACTATCCCCGAAGAGCCTTCAGCTCAGTCGAGTAACTATGAGCGACTGCGATCGGAGGACTCTCCACCTTGTTCTCCAAAAACGGTGCTTCCACCCACATTCGGGCTTCAACAGGATCGGTCGGCTTACAGTCTGCCTATCAAGGAGACCGCCATTCCGGAAGAGCCTTTGGGTACGATTGATCCAGCTATCCTGAGCAAAGATGCATTCAGCACGTTGAACACCGGTCTTAGTCATGCAAGTGTACGCATAATGAAAACACCCAACAGTAGCCGGGACAGCACCCCCATTCCCACGAGCCCGGGCTCCGCGAGGTTCATGTTCGAGCCCCTCCTTGAGGCAACCTTTCCATCCAGCCCACCGTTGCTGAAGGATTCCAGAGGTTCGCCCTCAGCGAAACGAGCTAGCCAGTCCGGCCTTGAACCGCCCACAATCTCCGTCCAATCGTCACCGAGCTCCATGTACTCCTCTCCCTTCCCCGCACCCTCACCTTCGCAACCCCCTAGCCCGCCGTGCTCCCCACGCCCCCAGCACACCCAGCTCCCCCCACCATCCCTCAACTTCATCGCCATGCCCACGCTCAGCCCCTCAATTTGCGGTCCACGTGGTTCACCACCCCGGCCTCTCCGCTCTTCCATCCAAAAGCTTCGCCGTATGAACTCAGATGCGGAGAAAGGCGGACGAGAAGAGCGTCGATACCTCCGTCTGGGCCGCGAAGAGAGTATTGCGCTCCCAGGAGAGGAAAGCTGGCTTGATGGATTGAATGGTGAGGGGGATGAAGAGGATGATGACACGTGGGATGAGGAGAAGGGGAAGAGACTTGTGGAGGATATTTTGAATGATTGGGAAGAGGAAGCTACGATGCTTGACTCGGAGGATGGGAAGGACGCTGCGCCCACGCCGACGCTATCCACGCAACCAGAGGGAGAGACCAAGACGCGAGAAATTGAGGAGTCAAAGGGCCTGCTGGTCACATCAAGCTCGAAACCCAGTCCCCCAGCTGTGGGCAGAAGCTCCAGTATCTGGGAAGACGGCGAGAAGTTCTGGCACTCCACACCCCCTCACCCACCGAACTCGCCCAACAAACCCAAGCAACGCTTCCAACCACTCTCTTCCTCCCCTCTAGCCACGCCCCGCACCTCACGAAAACGCGACTTCGAAGTCGCTAAGGACGAATCACCCACGACCACCAGCCAGCAAGAAGACGCCAACCCCACAAACACCGACGGGAAGAAAGGTAATACAGGACACAGTGCAAGGAGGAGAAGTTTAGCAGGTAATAGATACAGGAAGCGCAGCGCCCTAGGTATCAGCACGCCAAATGTGCGGATCCAAATCCAGCCGCCGAGTGGTGGGAGTCTGAACGGCACGCCGGGGAGTCTGTACGATGCAGATGGGTTTCTTAGAGTGTGAAATTTCCTTGGCTCCGTAGTCGTAATCATTAATCTATCTTCTCGTAGCCTGATGTGGCTCAGCGCCTTTCCAAATGCGGGTGGGGTCGTGATCAATGGTTGAAGGGGTCCGAGATCTATTATGCAGTGTTAGTATACCTAACAGCGAGTGTGGAAGGAAGCCGCATACCCTCCTCGTCATGCAGCATCCTGGAGTGCCTCACCATCTAATACGGAAGTCCCTCGTGGTCCCTCTGCTGCTGCATAGCGAGCTCCATCTGCTGCTTCTGCTCCAGCAACACCTTATTCCTCTCCTGCAACTCGCCGTTCCTCTGCTGCAACTGGGCATTCTGTGATTCTAGAGTCGCAATCCTAGCCTGCAGTCCAGCGGAGGAATCCACCCAGTTCTGGTAGTTGGTGGTCGCCTGCTGCTTGTGGTGCTCGGCGTCTTGACGCGCCTGGTCGCGCTCCTCGGTCAGCTCCATCATCCTGGAGTGGAGGGTCTGGATCCTTGCGGACTCGGTTTGCGGCGGCGTGGAGGGCTTCGGCGGATTTTGTGGAGATAGATTGGTGCCCGGAACAGGCTTGCTGAGAGTCTTCAGCTGATTTTGAGCTGGAGTGCTCGTGGTCGCGGTGGAGGGTGCATCGCAGGCGATCTCGCCATCGCTCCAGTCAACCTCGTCCTCGGGCGGCGACTGTTCGCGGTGGCCTGGGGTGCCTCGGGTACCTATGTGATTGCTAAAAGACATGGTGATTAGAGCGTTGGACGGCTTTAGGATACGAGATGGTGCGAGATGTGAAAGGGGATAGGGAGGAAAAAGTTCTCAGGATTAGCGGGACACACATATATACAATTCGTCTGTGGGCGTTGCAGTCGAGTGAAAAGAAAGCTCTGTCGGTCGTTGCCGGGGGAGGGAACGAGCGAGCAGGTCGCCGTGGGCTTGAGTGAAAAGGAAATGGACAAAATGGCGCCGACAACTGAATTTTATACACATAGTATGATACATTTGACACAGGCTATCTGCTTCTACAAGGAGATAGGGAGGGGTATTCATGAACTGTTGGTAGAGAAGGTGAAGCCGAGCGGTGCGAGGATCTTGTCCTGTGTCACCTTATTGGCTACTTCGCCGCCGCGCTCAAGGGCAATGGCGCCGATTATGGCGTATAATGAGGTTGATAGGACAGATTCAATGCCCGAGCCTTGCAGGTTGTCGGTCTACGGCGTGTTAGCGGTATAAAATTGCGAGATAGACACTTCGGGTGGTGAAGTGGGCGCGAGGGGAAGGATGCGACGTACCCTCTTTGGTTTCCACCGCGTCACCTTGTCCAGACCGTATCGCTCCGCCAGTCCAACTAACCGTGTCTTGTCCAGCACGCGGTCTTTCGATTCGTGTGTAAGGCCTGGGAGGCCGCCCAGAGCAGGGTGCATGAAGGGGGCGCGGCCGTACTGATCAGGCAGCGGGCGGCCATTGGCGTCCCTTGGCCACGTCTCCGCCTGCGGCGAGTTCAGTAGAGCTTCCGATGTCTGCAGCGAGACTATTCTCCGTCCTGGACACCACTGTCAGCGCTGTGGCTGTATCCAAGCATGGATGGCCTGTCTCGCACATACCCAGAAACGCCAACCGGTCATTGAACCCTCTCCTTCCGTGATCGAAACTCTTGTGCGTCACCGCAAGCCACTTGACCTCATCGCTCAGCAGCTTGTCCCCGCGCGGCCCCAGCATGCGTATGTATGCGTCGTCGAGTCTCCGCGGGTCGTCGTTGACTTTGAAGGCGGGTCCCTTGGGCAGCGGCCGCGTCCGGAAGGGTGCTACCATGCGCGGCGGGGTCTGTTGCCAGCGTGGGCGGTCGGCTGCGTCGGTGTCATATTCGGGGCCTCGGGACGGGGTCGTGGTTGAGAATGCGCGTGCGGAGGCCCGCGCGAGCGACGGAGCTGAGGCCTGCGTGGGGCGGAGGGACGATGTTGCGGTCGATACTAGCGCCCGGAGCGGCCGCTTTGATGCCATTGGCGTCTGCGAGGTATGATGTGGGATCGAAAGGAGTGCGGGCTGGCGGCGGGCGGAGGCGGCGTGCGCGATGCGATGTGAACGAAGTTCAGACGGAACTTTTTCATGCACGAAGTTCTAACCTTGCCCGAACAGCTCCAACAGAGATATACGCTAACCTCGTTCGGCTAGCCCCGTTCACGCGTCTCGACCTCACTCCCTCTCCGCAGCACGCGTCCGCACTCGCTCTTTTGGCCTGCACGCGGCCGCAATGGCACATATTGCTACCTCGCAGCCGCTTTACCGTCTGCTCGCAGAGCAGCTGCCCAAGGATGTCGCCTTCACCTTCTATCACTACTCCACGCCGCCCTCCAAGTCGCCGGCCTTGTTCTCCGCCCCGCCGCACAAGAGGTCCGAGCAGACGTTTTGCGAATCGCACACGCTCGCCGCGTCGATAACACCGAAAGACGCGGCAGGCTCTCTGCCGCCAGAGGAGCTCCTTATTCTAGCCATTGAAGTCCTGGTGTACACCACGAAGCACCTCACCACCATCTTCGTCTCCAAAGCCGACTCCACTGGCTACATCTCACTGCTGCACCTCCCGAGGCCACAAGCCGGGTCGCCCCTGAAAGCAATATGTGGGACGTTCGTGTCATGGCTAGCAAGAGAACGGCAGAGAGAGGGCAAGACATTGGTCGTGTCGCTGTTTGCGAGAGCGCAGGATCAGTACCTATTCCCCGCGAGCATCGAGAACAAGGACAAGCATGTCCTAGACGACAGGGGGCTAGTCAAATGGTGGTGCAGGGTACTGGATCCGATTGTGCGAGAATACAAGGCTGAGAAAGAGCAAGAACCTCTCACCGAACGGCTGGCGAAGCGCGAGCAAGCCGCAGTGACAGGCGATGCTTCCTCCAAATCCGAGTGCACTGCGAAAGGCTATCTCGTCATCCCCGGCTTCGAGCCCTACGATACACTGCGCTACATCCCTCCACCGCCCTCGCCGACCGCGCCCCGCCGCTGGGCTACCACACACCCGCTTCTACAACTCGCCCCTCACCCAGGTGCCCCGCCACGATGCCTCGTCCCACACTTCCCAGACGATCCTAAGGCGCGCTTCTTAGACGAGCTAGACGAAGAGCTGCCAGATCGAGGCACGGATGCCATGCTCAAGGAAGGCGGAACGCCCTCGCGAAGCAATGGGCAGTGGAAGAGCGTCAAGACGCTCGATCAGTTTTGGGACTTCATGGCTTTTCGGCAAGAGTGCTCCTCCGGCAGGATAGTCGGCTTTATTTGGATCGTCATTACGCCGCCGAAGCCTTCCATTCCTGACGAAGACGAAGAACCGTCGCAGGCCTTCTCATCTGTCTCCCAGAATGATTCCCAGAGTACTACCATCTCGTCATTACCTGGAACGCCGAAAAAGAAGATGAGAACCGCACCGAAGCGGAGACGGAGAAAGGTCAATACCGAGTATGGTCCGATCCCGCTCATCCTCCCGAGGATCAAATCGTCATCGTCCACCCTCTCCACCACGTCAAGTGGATCCTCATCGTCCAAGCTACCTCCGGAATCAAGCGCATACTTTACGTGGCCGCCCAGCTCTCGGGGTACCGTTGTCTTCCCCGCTAAAGATTATAACCGAGCGCATGAGGTCCTTCTACAGCAAAACTTTGCGACCCGCACCGCCGCGGCTAGAAGTACTAAGAGATGGAAAGAGGAAGTCGCTGTTCTGGGAGGTGTCGAGGGCTGGAGCAGGACCGTCATCGGCAAGAAAGAGGTAGCAGGCCCAGCTCCTGGTGCCACAATCGGCGCGACGCCGGTAAGCATAATCGGCGTGAGGAAGAAGAGGAAGCCCGATGACGCTGCAGCAACGGAGCCGGCTGAGGTGAAGCCTACCGATGGTGCTCAGATGCTTGGAGCAGGCTTGGTCCGGAAGAAGGTAAAGGTCGAGAGTACACCTGCACCAAAAGCAAGCGCTGCGATTGGCGTGAACACACTTGGAGCTGGCTTGGTACGCAAGAAGGAGAAGGCATGATCTTTTGGCAACCCGTATTTGGATACTTCTGCATTCGATGATTTCTGTTTGATGAATTGCTTTGGGTTTGATGTGTTACGGATCGGGTTCTTGCATATGAGCATATCTTGGATGGCATTGATAGGCTCGGGAACTCTGGGTTGCATAGCACAGCGTTGCAAACTGGATCTTCATGGTTCTCGCATCTTAGCTGAGGTATCAATACCCAGTTCAGTCATTCGACAATTTCCGCCGTATCCGATGCTTGCCCGGTTTGCACATGATCAGGGATTTCCTTGCCGCTCGCAATGCAGGCTTGGACCGTAATATTATTCCCGTGCCGTAAGAAACTTCTCGGAAGCCTTTCTCTCTTTATATCCCTTTGCTCAAGCCTCTCTGCTCCGTTCCTGTGTCAACAACGCGCATTCACCCAGGTGCCCAACCCCGGAGCCCTCGCCCGCACGTGACCGCGCCTGCCTCCGTCCGCAACCTCCGACGCCGAAAACACCAGCTCGCCAAACCACCCACCACCGTGTTTTCTAACGACAAACACCACAGCGCATGCGTCGCGCTCAGCTTCACGAAGCCGAGACCCACCATGTCTCCATGTTGCGCACTTCCTTCGCTCTGGGATGTCTCTTCTGGTATATCATAGTGTGGAGCGTATGCGCAATCGGCGTCATCCAGCTGTGTGCAACCAGTCCACGGCTACTGTTCCGCAGGTGCTAATTACAGCCAGATTTCGTTACTATTCGAAGCGCCCAAAGCCCGCCATCTGCCTGACTAGCCTTAAGGAGGAGGACGTTCCCCACGTCACCATCATTCGCCCCGTAAAGGGCCTCGAGCCACGGCTGTACGAGTGTCTTGCCGCCACCTTCCGCCAGACGTACCCCAAGCGCAAGCTCAGCAATGTTCTCTGCATATCATCGCGCTCCGACCCCGCGCTCCCGATCCTCGAGCGCCTCCTCCGCGATTTTCCGGATGCCGATGCGAGAATAACAGTTGAAGAAGAGGACCCGCTGCTGCTCGAGAATAAGCATGCGCTCGGACCGAATCCGAAGATTCGGAACATGAGTCGCGCGTACAGAGAGGCGAAGGGGGATCTCGTCTGGATACTTGACTGCAATGTCTGGCTCGGCAAGGGCGTCTGCGGTCGCATGGTGGATTTGCTGTGCGGCTCCGGCGGGAAGACGAAATTCAAGTTCGTGCATCAGACGCCGCTGACTATAGACCTGGACTCGCAGAGCTTGTCGCCCGAGGAAAGGAAGCAATTGCTCGGGGGCGACGAGCAGGCCCCCGATGCTTGGGACATTGCGGCGAGCACGAGCTCCGACCACCGCAACCATTCCCGCGGCAGATTCAGGCGACTGCTGCAGCGCGGCGGTGGCCGCTTGGACGAAGCTTTCCTGTCAAGTGCCCACGCCAAGTTCTATAATGCCATCAATACCGTGGCCGTAGCGCCCTGCGTCATGGGCAAAAGCACCATGTTTCGGCGCTCGCACCTCAACTACGTCACCAGCTCCAATCCGAACCGCGCTTCCGGAATCGACTTCTTCTCCGACAACATCTGCGAAGACCACCTCATCGGAGATGCGCTGTGGAAGAAGCCTCAAGCTTTCGAGGAGCCAGGGTACCATGCTCCGCCCGGAGAGCATGTCGAAAGATGGGGAAAGCACGCTATGCTGTTTGGCGATTTCTGCTTCCAACCCATCTCGCATACGTCGGTCACCGCCTGCATTGATCGGAGACTGAGGTGGCTGCGAGTCCGCAAGTTTACCGTCACAGCAGCAACATTCGTAGAACCCGGCACCGAATCCATCGTATGCAGCCTCTACGGCGCATACGCCTTAACCTCTCTCCCGTACTTCGGTCGTCTTGGTATTCCGCCCACCTGGGCCGCCTTCTTCCTCGTCTGGTTCGCTAGCTTGAGCCTCTGGTGCGCTGTCGACTACACGCAATACCTACTTCTCCATTGCGCCAAAACCGTCGAGCTAGACGAATACACTCCAGACTTTATCATGCCTCAGCGTTCCAGCCGCGCTTACCATCAAGCACCGTCGTTGCAACCTCTTCTCGGCAGCAAGGTTCCTAGAGACCCGAGCCTGCTTGATGGCGCTAGGAGAACGTTCAGTGAGTGGTTCTTCGCGTGGCTTAGTAGAGAGATTTCTGCGCTGCCGATTTGGATGTGGGCGTTCTATGGTGGGGTTACGGTGGAGTGGAGAGGGAGGAGGTTTTGGGTTGGGATGGATATGAAAGTGCATGAGATTCTAGACAAGAAGTGAGATCAACAGGACGCGTAGCATGCATAGGCGCGGCATGGTGGTTTCGAACCGACTCTGCATACAGAGGAGGAACTCAGCTTGAATCGTACCTTAACGGTGCGCATTAGAATAATAGAACATTCATGGTACCTGACAAGTATCTCCCATATATACCAGCACGCCCACAATCAAATAAGCATTGCTCTCTGATCTTGCGATGCCCCATCTGCCGCCTTAACGTATCTCGAATGGATCACGCCGACGGGTGGCTGACCCAGTAGCGCCCTGCCTGAATTGGGTAGATCTTGATCTTCCTTTCTCATCACAACCACAAAATAGTCCTGGCGGTGTTTCTCTTCTCCGTGGCAACTCCTTTGAAGTCGTTTCACCACCATCGCTACCGTCGAAACCGTAGGTGACTCTTCTCAGACCTTCGCCCTCCCCCGTCTCAATTCGCGCACTCTTAGTGCCTTGCCCCACAAACGCACCAAAGGATTACCGAAATCGACGCGAATTAGCCTTCTGCCCTCTTCCGACGTTAGCCTTAAGGCTGGTATCGCTCCCAACCGCTTCTCAGGTACTGAATTGTATCCGTTTCCTAGAGTTCTTTCGCCCTCTTGCCGAGAGTCTGTGCCAGCGTTGCACGATACGCTTTCACCGAGTACGTTGCTTGGATGATGTTGCAGGGGATGCTGACCAGCGTCAGGAAAGCGACCATGACGGTAATCCAGAAAGCGGCAAAATCCAATTTGTTGCGGCTGTCCGTTGCAAGCTGCTTCTACGTCCTGGGCGGTCGATTGAATGAGTCGATGAGAAATTTGAGCTCTTCTCGGAAGTACTCGTAGTCTGCGAGATCCAGCTTGCGGGGTCTGCCGCAACCCCCAAGTTGATAGAGGGGTTGTTCATGTTCTCTACTTAACAGTTGTTTCGTGGCCAAATCTCTGAAGGGAAACAGCAAGTTTAACGTGCCCAGCATTTCGTGAACTGCCTCTGGGCCAAAGCCTCTAGCGACATATCGTGATCCCAGTCCAGAGGTGTTTCATCTGGAAAAGTGGGACCGACTGCGATGGCGGAGGAATTTATGTTGAGTGTCAGCCACAGGCGAACGGACAGCTCGATCGACCGCTGAATTGTTGCTGGCTCCGCATTGAGGAATCCACCGGAGAGGGCCCGAAGGGCCTCTGCCTGCGCCTTTGAAAGGTTCTTCTGCAGTCTGTGGATCACGTTGAAAGTGCCTTCGAGATTTTGCACAGCAAAGTGTTGCTGATGGTTGCGCAAGTGACTCAGCTCATTTTCCAGGTACTTCAAGAATGAGGCGTACGATTGTTCATCGAAGGACTCGAATACAAGGTCTGCTGTTGGCCAAAATCCTTTGATAACTTCGTACATTCGCTCTTTTGACAAGCTGTTGAGCTCAGCTGCGAAGCGTTCAGTGAAGAGACACACCGCACCGGCCGCCGCAGTTTCAACCAGAATGGGAGGTGTCCAAATCCATGCTTTTGCGGCGGCCATATATACGTGGTCAGGCTGAAGCAGCATTGGTGGTGAGGTGGTGGCGCACGAAAGCCCCCACAATCGCCCTTGCGATCCGGTCAGCCACAGTACACTTTCTATCCTTTGCGTGTTCCACAAACCGAATGCTTGCTTTACAACTTATTGAACCTTTTTCCCAGACACCATTTCGAATGGAGACTGAGGTTGAGGCGACACCCCATAGATTGCTTGTGCGGGATCTCTTGCGCTTCTCGACGAGGAGCCTGCAGAACAACTTCATGATGAGACTCCAAGGAGTCCTACGCATTGAGGTTTCACGGTGTTGAATTGACTGTAGATTATCACTGCTGATCTGTCTGTCGCTTCCTGTCTCTCGGTATGCTCCCATTGTCGCCTCCGCTGTCCTTCCGCTGCGGCTGAGTCCACATGGCCCATGTTGTCGATGTGGATCTGCCGTACTGGTGCGAGAAGGTTGTCGTGGTAAACGGCTAAGTCGCGGGCCCACCGCTTCTCGACGGGATTAGGGTTGTAAAGTAGTCGGCGAAGGAGTTGGTGTAGTCGCCGTCGCTCCTTCCTAACGAAGGCTCAATCCTCTACGAGTAGTTGTTAATAAGGCCCTGTAGAGACTGTGTCGTATATACTCCACCTAGTAAGCTAGCCTATAAGGATGTTACAGCGTACGAGCATTAAGCGCACGTTCTTGATATAGTTGTAGTCCTTGGCGAGCGCCTTCTTAACTTTAAGCTAGACGGCGGTTAGGGTTTGCGCCCCTAGCGGAAGAGCCTAAGTCCTAATGTAGTTAGTGCTGTTCGTGGCTAGGCCCCTTAGGAGTTAAGTTGCCATCTTGATGTTGAAGGTGATGAGATAGAGAAGAATGACAGAGAGCCGTTTTATCGTTCGCCGGTCGACTACGTGTCCTTTCGAGTCGAAAGCGTTGGGCGTTCAAATTTCCCATTGCTGGATGTTGCCTACACTGAACCGTGGATCCTTTCTGTACTAAACCGCTAAACCTTTTGATGATACCCCTTCTGCCTGCGGATTTGGAAATATAGCGTCTTTTTTGCTGGTACTGTATATGTAGTATGCTCGCATCTTCTTTATAACGAGGTCGAGCGAATCGATGACTGCGCGCGGGATCTCTTGAGCCCAGAGCTCCGAGTCCCGCAGCACGATCCTTCGCTCAACGTCCCTCAGCCTTGCGGCGAACTTTGGACCGGAGGCGCTCGAATGAGCCCGCAGTGGAGCTGCGAATTGGCAAGTGTATCTGCATACCAACATGAGCTAGTCGATAGTGTGCAGAACTCTCTTCATCAGGAACATTCGCAAATCGGGGTTCCTCTTCAGGTTACGTCGTCAGAAGATGAAGCACGGCACTACGACGTATCGCCAGGCAATTTGTAAATAATGCAGCAATTGGGTACGGAGATATCTGATGGAGAGGGGCATCGAGAAGAAGAGCTATTTTCAACAGACGGCAGCCGAGTTCAAACATTTCAGCAACTCCCCGGCCACAGCCAGGGTCTAGAAGAACCAGGAAGTATCCTCCGTCAGTATTCGTCTGCACCGGAGACGACACAACGTCAATCTCAGCAAGGAGGTGGCATGAGAGAGACCTCTAGGCCGGCGACCGGCCAGCAAGGGCCACACGCGAGGACTCTTCTACCATCCATTACTTCCGTGGCTGCACATCGGCAGCCGTCCGTCAAAGTCGTGTTTTGGAGACGTTTTAAGAGATCTCGTAATAACGGCTCTTTGAACCGCGTAGCGATGACGGTCCAGGAGAGGTTTGGGCCCGCGCCGGGTGGCGGCGAATCAGCACGTACCTATACCATAGCAGTTGCGAACGCAATACCTTCAACTCCCGATTAGAGCACCGATAATACGGCAGCCCAGGAGCTACGGATCGTGGACATAGGAAGAAATTCCTCGATTACAGTCTCTACTAACTCTGAAGCCCTCTGTTCTCCCGAGGAGGGGGTATATGTGGGGAAACTGAAAGACCTCCCACCACCAGGGCCTTTACAGGCCCAATGGTCACAGACTATTCGAAAACGGCTGGTCACAAACCTACGCCCCGTCCAGGATCCTCTACCAAAGTCCTTATCGCGGGATGAAACGACTATTAGCCCGAACTTTGTATGTCTGGCCATGTGAATTGTAGTTCGGGCATGGTTATACTGAGGCCGTCCATCTGGATACGCTGCGGAAGCAAACGCTGCAGGAAAGACATTCGCGAGGCTGTCGGAGACTTGTCGTATTTGCACAGGTTCTCTGTTCACGTCTACGTCCACGGCCATGCACCCCGCTTTGCTTGCAATTCTTTCCGCTGTTTTTCCTGGACCGCGCGTCGGGACGCCGAAACACCGTCGTCGCCGAATAGTTCGATCCTCGAACCGGGCGAAATTGCTGGAATCGCCGTGGGTGCGGTGGCATTCTTGGGGCGTAGGTATAGTTATAATATGGCTTCTTCGTCTTAGACGCCGTTCTTCGCACTGGCGTTCAGACGAAGCCGCCGATGTTCAGCAAGGGCCTGGATCACCTCGTCCGTTGTCCCCTCAGGATCCTCACAGGCCCGGAAATTCAGCTACACTCATGTTCTATCCCGCGGAATGCTCACGATGCGCCAACCCGGATGAGCTTCCGTCTGATGGGAAGGGAGTATTACCAACTCCGTCCACCTGCGCACTACGAGTGGAGTTTGTTGCCGAGAACGTGAGAGAAGTTAAGCTGGTTAATTTGACAATCGGTGGACATTCGAGTTAATAATCGCACTTAAAGCTTGACAACGTCTCATTCGATATTCCGAGCTTTGGATATGGCTGAGGAAGTGCCTACAATCGAACCGTCCAGCACCAAAGGTTTATGGATCCGGCACGTCAACTAGTGTGAGTTCAATCTGTAAAAGCAATAGAGGGGGAATGGGCTGCGCGCTAACGACTACAGCAATGGTACATATCTCCAGGCCCTTCTTGCAGACAACAAGCGGTGCACCTCTGGCCAATGCAGTGCTTGGCCCAATGGGATATTCTGATTGGGCTTCCAGTGAGGGTATAGGCGGCGATAATGTCAGAAGGTTGCAGCCACGAGTGCTAGAAGGCGCCGACTTCGCGCTCATCAGGATATCCGACACCTTACAACCATACAATGCGTACGGTCGGTCTGCGTCGACGCCGACATCGGACTATTGTGCCGTGACCAACGTTCCCCGGATCTCTACAAGCGGTCAGGAGCAATACTGTGTGCAAAGGATGACGCCAGGCAGGGACAGCTTCTCGATGGAAGTGCACTAATCATGGACAAGACAGGCGTCTTTGAGACAAGAAAGATTCAAGCCGAAGCATCCTTGGGTAGGCTCAGCTCCTATGGTTAACAAAATGAGCGTCACTGACACAACACTAGAAAAAGGGCTCTCGGGAGCGTGGGTAGTCCATGGAAATGGCCTACTCGGCATGATCGTGGCTATCTACGACCATGAGCCATATGCACATATGTTGCCGATGCAGAAAGTCTTCTCGGATATTCAAACCACGTTTACGAGCGACGGCCGTCACCCTCACGTGGATATTTCCATTGCCAACGTTCTAGAAGATGCCCGTAAATACACAGAGTCGGGCTCCATTCTTAGCTTCCGCATCCAGCGAGACTTGGACGATGAGTGGAGCCATTAGCGATGCGCGGGGTCTCTCGATAAGACCTTTGAGCTTTGTTGTCGACGATGGGGAAGAGTCTCGCTATGTGACGACGCCAAGGGCATATAAGCTAGGAGTGTGACAAAGCAGTGGTCAAAATTCTGAAGGGCACCTGCCATCTTCAAAGACCGGCACTCCCGCTATTCACCGAGTTTTTCGAGGAATGCCACCCTTATAGCGACTGTTGCGACGTTCCGCTATGGCGAAGAAGGGAGCATGCATGAGTGCAAAGTCATCGGATTGCAGAATAGGATTTGAGAATAAATGCACACAGAACAAACCCATGGACATTAGTGACCGCCGTGTTGTCTTCCACCCTCTCTAACAATGCCCCAGCTTATGCTATTGCCTGTGGAGGCGGTTTATTCAAACACAGTTGCCGCAAAGTGTCGAAGGATCCAGGCTAAGATCATTTCTCTAGCATCTTTAGCAGTTGGTACCTTCCGCGTTCTCGCTGAACTTAGAGTAACGAGCTAGTCTGAAGGTCGTGTCCGTGCAGTTAACTTTAACTCGTGAGCGCTGTAATCGAGGGTTTGCAAATGGGGCATGACATTAAGAGGAGGCTACTACTGGAATTGTAAAGCTAATACAAGGCTAAGTAGACCTGTAGTGGCAAATACACCCAATGGCTTAGTTCAGAATTACGACCAAGTGCTCCTGGCCCCGCCGCACTTTCAAGTCTCATTTATGATAGTCGATGATATACACCTCGCTCGAGCTTGCATTCAGTATCGCATTCTTGGGGCTTCCTACACGCTCCTCTATCCTCTCAACTTTACCCACACGAACCTCGGTCGTGGTGGTCTTCACCAAGTCATTTGCCCCTAGGTCTTGCAGCTTTATTCCTCTGCCTCCCGGTATCTCTCCGTCCATCCTCGCGTATGCTTCGGCGGAGTGGCCCTGCTCTGTGCCGCGAATTGAGGAGCTTGTCCCACCGTGGCGGCTAAAATCGTGCCTCGAGGCCGTGTGCGGCCTTGAGCCTGTGTGTGGCGATGAAGAGGTAGTGCCCCGAGGGTAGCCCTGGACAAGGTTCATGAGCTGGTTCAGGATAGTGAATTCTAGTTTCAACTTCACCGGCCACATTGCGCCTTTGTAGGATGTCTGGATGTCGTATACTTTGAAACACATCAGCATACGCTCTGAAATATTGTCACGAGTGGGCGTACACCCCGCAGATTCCAAACCCAGAAGCGTGATATCCAAACAGATGATGATGCTCGTGACGAGAGTGTGTACCAGTACTTTCCTCCCCCCTAGTCCCTCTCGCATTCTGATTTGCGTTCAACAGAGGCCCTTCTGTCCTCAGCAAGCTAGTCTTCTTCTAGACGTGGATGCCGCTGAGGATCACCTTCTGGAGGAAGAAGCACGTAACCTGGACCTTTTCGACAACCGAGTACGGCGCGACCCAGGCTGCGGGCTTGGCGAGCAGTTCGTCAAGAAAGGAAGGATGCCTGTGGATAAGTGCAGAACAAACCGCATCAACGGTGGTATATACGAGGATCCAGCGTGTCTACCGCGCCTGCACCACGAGATGGAGCCGCGAGTACAAGACAATAGATTCCCTCGTGACCATCATGACCCATCCCGTCCACACAATAACTGTATTTGCAATATTGTCGCCCGGTATCGACTCATTGATGTGATAGAACTTTAAGAACATGCTGAGTTCGTGGAAGAAGATGCCCCATGTCGCGACCAGTAGCGAGTAGTAGTAGAAGCCGGCATAGCGTTTGAAGAAAGTCTGGATAAGGACGGTGAGCTCGGTAACGTTGTACCAGACGATGCTAAGGAAGGAACAGATGACGAGGGCGTTAATGAAGGGAACGTTGACTTTGGACCCGATATTGCTGTCTCTGCGGGCTGGCGCCATGGGAGAGAGGCACGAGAATCTGGTGAAGCCCGGATTATGGTATACGAATCTGAAACTTGGACAGAACATAGCGAAAGAGAAGAAGATTATAAGTGGGCCCCTTGAATGCACTCCCGACTTTATGACCACGATGAAGCCCACGGGGGAAGACGCCCCCAACGGCTGGCGCATAGTATCCGGGGAGACGATATACGCCGGGATCCCGAATCGCGTGGAGAGGGGCGACACCGCACACTGACTAGGATTGGAAAATATATTTCCTGTTGGCCTGTCTTGGGCTGTAGATCTGTGCTTGTGACAGAGGATCGAAAGTTTGACCTGGGAATCTGCACGAGCCCGTGGGCGGCTTCGCTTTCCCTGTGTTTACTACAACGGATGCAATTGCTGGACGGTTATGCGGGCAAGAGCTTCTTGGATGTTCTCCCGCACGCGGCGGGCGTTTGTATCGCGTGAGCTGTCGTTTACGAGCCGCCGGACGCGCGATGTCGAACGAAAGGCGCTATTGCTCAAGATCATCGGACATCGAGAGCCTGTACGACACGTGTTGTGTGAACAGGGGATGACGCAGCGGGGTGCTTTCATCGCAGGACAAAAAACCAGCGAGCATGGCGAGATGCAATGTCCAAGGAGGATCCCGTCTTATGATGGAGGATTCCTGCATCCAAACACTGGAGCCGTCATCCAAATCTCACGATAGCCAGAGCTGCAGCGACTCGGGCCTCGTCACGCATGCTCAAGGGGCACACCATGTTCGCGTATTCGATGGTTTTCATCCCTTTCCGATGTGTGTTCGGCTTCCAACACTGAAGCTCTTTGAAAGTTCTTTCACGCTTGAAGACGAATGTGGCGACGTATGAACGGCTTGTGTTGCGCTCGTGGGAGTGACGAAGTGGACCCCGTCGCGGGTCCACCCGTGTTCCATGATCGTGACTGCGGGGTCTGCCCCGGCAAGAGCAGGCAAGTGAACGTGAAGCAACAATCGTGTTCTTGGTTACACAATACGAGCGTTGGCCAGTTACAAATCGCCTCGTGGGTTAGATCGCGCAATGATCCTCCGTCAGGGACCGATCGACGGTCGTCCGCGGTTTGACTCTCTCGGCGAAAACCCAGCTGAAAAGACCGCGAGAGGCAAGCACGGGCTGTCGAAGCCAAGGTCGTGCAGGAGCGGTTTGAGGTCACACCGGCCGACCACCAATACCTATTTCAGCTGCTGACATGTACGCCGGTATTAGCGCATCCTTCGGGCATGCACACCACGTTGCTCGGCTCGGGTCGTCCCTCTGATAGCTCGTCTTCTTTTACATAGCTAACGATGAGGCAGGAGATCTGGAGTGGCTGCTGATAAGTCAGACTTATGAGTTCTGTGCGATGCGTAGTCTCCCTTGTATAGCTGCGCACTGTGCTGCAGTCTTCGCATTATGGGGTGCCTTTCGCACTCCATAGCTGAACTCGCTTGCTGCGGGAGAGTCTTCGGCGTTTCTGCGAGTTCCCTGTATGGAGTGCCCCTTCTTAGCAATTGCAAAGGAACGAAATAGGGACAGGAAAGCATTCATCAGAGGCTTACCAACCCAAATCCGGTGAAATGCAAGCAAATGGGCGGGCGGTTTCGACTTCATGGACGCGCGCAGGCCGGAGAATCTGGGATGAAATATCACGTAATGAAGGGACTGTAACCCACATATAGCCTTATCGGATGACCCTCAGCACCCGAAATTCAGGGTGTACTTAACGTCATCGAGCGCAAGCCCGCCATACATGTCTCCTCCATTATCCGCCCTCGCGATGCTAAATCCAACGCTCTTCAGATCCCGCCACTCCCACGAAAAGCTCGTCTTGTTCATAATGTAACCCCCCACCAGGTGTCCCGGGTCCAGGCTTGGGAAGTTGATGACGCGGTTGATGACCTTTGCACTGGCTTTCCAGCCCCAGATGCTGATAGCGCATTCAGGCTGCGGGACACCTGAGACGCAGGCGAAGGAGAGGGACTCGAGCTGGAACGTCTGCTTGGGCGGGCTAGCAATGATTAGCACGAGGCGAATGGCAGCATGAGGAGCGTCGACCGTACGAGTCTGGAACAGAGATGTTTCCACTGCCCCCGAAAGCCATGGCCCATTGATTACCCGATGTCGGAGGGATAAAGTGGTCATGCTGGTCTATCTGGAAAGTGGTATAGCCCAGACCGTAGTAGTGAGGGGGGATTGGATTCGGACCCGGCTCTTGGAAGGGCAAGCCATCGTACTTTGCCACATAGGTTTGCTTTCGCGCTCTGCACGGACCGTTTGCTGTTGGCGCAGCGACGGCCAGAGCGAGGAGAGGAAGAAGTGTCGCAATGGTGGTGTACATGGTTAGTTGCCTTGACGTGGTGGGCGTTCCGTCGACGGGAAGAAATGGTCTCGCCTAGTCTTCGTCTGCTTCCACGGAGCCTTGTTCTCTTATACTTTGCTCTGTTAAATCACTAGGCCGGCTGCGTCAGACCACGCTCGCCATGGCAGTCGCATCGACGACGCGGTTCAATAAAGACGGTTTCTCGATCCATTCCCACCATTGGATGCAGACTCGTGTTGCTCACGAGAAATTGCTCCACCACTGTACACATTTGGCGCGTGCGTAGCGTACGCCGGATTACTTCGTATCGTGGCGTGCCGTAGCCGGATCAGCCGCCGGAAGAGATATCGTACTGCGACAAAAGGAAAGCTCTCCAGCATCAAATAACGTAGTCCGAGCAATGCGCTAGCATGTCGGTGGTGGAGAAATGTCGACGAGTGCCTGAGCCTGGAGGCTCCGCGGGGAGGGAAAGCGCGCTAGCGCGGCGCCATTCCTACCCCAGAGCCATTCCAAGGTTAGCCGAGAACAAGTTCTTCCCTATATTGGTGCTGGGGATCACGTTGGAACTGGGTGGGTCAGCTCGGATGGGGAGGTGACTCTGGTTGGAACATTTCTCCGTTGGCGGGTGATTGCAGCACCCGAGCTATGAGGGGGTGGGATAGCTATGCGCGGGCTCTTTGGGCATTTCTCCATGACAAGACGGCAAGACGGACACCAACCATCCTTATGTTTATTAACGGGGCACGCTTCTCCGCCGCGCAGCCGTCTCTTCCCAAGTCTCTCCTCTCTGATTCCTGTTTCCGCTCCTACGCACTCACCGAATCTTCATCAGCGTACTTGGGCGCAATTCGTGCCTTGCTGCACTCAGTTCAAGCCCATCCTAGTAGGCGATATAGGCTAGTCAGCTATCCCCCTATTCTGTACATTTGAAAATAACTGATATACCTAGATGCCCGTGTTTCGATAAGCTACCCAAGCGCTGCCGAGCTGCTTGAGCCCGCCAAGATACTATAAATCCTATCCAGGGTGAAACATCATGATTACACGATAATCCTCCAATGAGAATGCGACAACGAGAAGCATTTACCGGGACAATACAGACCGGCGGATAGTGGTTCGCACCCTTTCGCAATATAAATATGTTTCCTTACCATTCCTCGAAGCGCAAGGCAATCCCAAGCATGGCTCATTTCTTGATCTTCACGACAGTGCTCGCACTGGTCTCCGTCGTCCACTCCCAATGCGGCTCAGGCACGCCGAATGCCATGGTGGCTGGCTCCGGAAGCTCCTTCACAGCCACCAAAGGCTCAAGCACGGTATACACCGGCTCGGACTATCGTGCTGCGATCCAGGCCGCGGTAGACTCCATCAGCAGCGGCCAGCGCGTCTCCGTCATGGCTTCGGGCTCCATTGGCGCCAGCACCATCACCATTAGCAGTGGCAAGATTTTCGAAGGCTGTGGCACCATCAACGTTGGCAACAGGGCTGGGCATGGTGCCATCGAGTCGCTGAACACTCAAGGAGTTCAGATTCCATATCTCACCATGACCGGAAACCCGTACTTTGGATTGCGCTTCTACGGGACACGAGACCTGACACTGGGCAAGATCACCATGAATCTCAGCGGTGGCTTGGGTATCCGCTTCGACCGCGATGCAGCCGCGAACTCCAACGTGAAAATGGATGTCATCAGCGTTACCGGTGCTGGCAGCCACGCCGTGGAGACCTGGAACATCGACGGCCTCACCATCAATCAAGTCATCGCCCGAAACGTTGGCGAGTCCGGCTTGCTGCTCCAAAAGACCACAAACGCAAAAGTTGGGCTCGTCGATGGCAACAACGTCGCCACGGGAACGGGGTACGCGACCTTCCGTATGGCGAATAATAACGGCCAGAATCCCAACGGAAACTATAACACCAACGTTTACATCGACAAGGTCGTCTCGCGCGGTGGCGGTCGTGGTATCTTCTGCGTCTCGCAGTCTGGAGGCGTTGTCATCGAGAGCGTTGACCTCGCGAACAATGGAAACAACGCAATCTTAATCGAGAATTGCTACAACGTCTCGATTCGTGGAGGTACAGTCAATGGAGGAGGGGAAGTTCGTCTCGCAGCCCGCTCGGAGTTCCCGAACAACCGCGACATCTGGATCACTTTGACTGTGAACAGTAACACGGTTCGCGAGTCGCCTTGTGGGGAAAACACGAACTGGACACTCTCAGGTAGTGCTAGCAAGAGTATCTGCTAGTTGCAGAGGCTATCTGCATTTATAATAGAGTTTTATCTACTCTCCAGTACAGCGTGTAGTTCGGAGAGCATGTATTGTGTAACTGTGCGAACCTCTCTCTCTCTCTACGATGTAGTAACGCTCCTCTCTGTATTAGTATAAGCCCTAGGGTCTAACCCAACCTATACCCAACCTCGGGTACCCCCAACCCATTTACCAGCGTAGTCTAGAATAGTATTATTAGCATCGCAGATATAATCGAGAGAGGAGACCGTGTAAGAGCTGCTAAGGGCGAGGATACAGCCTAGTTATTACGGTCTAGGATAAGTGATTCGATCACCCCAACTTCCTGACTCATTGTGTTGAGACAACCCCTTTACCTCAATTCAATCTGGCTCTCCACCTCTTTCCTACTTGCCTTCCAGTACTCCTTCGTCTCTCGCGTTTCGAGTGCTTATGTTTTATTGTAATTACTGCCTCTTCTCGCCTTTATATAACCTTTCATTCCCTAAAATAGCTAACGCGAGATAGATTGAGCTTACTCTAAAGCTCGTGCCGCCAGATGAGCTGGTACACAAATCCGCACTTGGCTTAATCGAATACGATGAACTTGTCGCGCATCAAGTCACTAGGTACTGTGGGTGAAGATGAATCGGTTTTATAGAGCTCGGCAACAGACTTGTGGTTATCGGGGTTTGTTTTGGCTTCTTGTGTAGTTAACTAGCTGTGGAGGGGAACGGCCGGCACTAATGCTATGAGATTGGAAAAATGGTAGACACGGCCTAGGTGGCGAAAAGCTTTATAGTTCTATCCCGAAATCCCGTAGGATTTTGCGCTTCGCAGTTTCTTTTGCATTGATGCCGTCCTACGAGCCTACTCTCGCCAAGTGGTAACTCCACTTAACATCGATGGGGAAGCTAACTGGTATGGTCATGATTCCCTGGGACTTTGACTTTTAGTGGAGAGTGATAGTTTCGACAGTCGGAATCGGATCTTGTTGCATAAACTCTCCATCCATAATTCCATAAACGTGACATTCTCCAACTAAAGTCCAGCAATCGCTGACGTCCTCTTTTCGCACCACATACGGAACCCGAGCGCCCATGATGATCACGATCGCATCGCCGGGCCGAGCCTCAAGAGGGCATATTCCTACATAGCCACTCACAGACAAGAGCGGCCGACTGTCGTGCGTCCGATCCATCTGAGACACATAGCAAGCATGAGATTGGCGATCCCATAACAGATCTCTAGGCGTAGCCTCTTCGTTGGCCAGCATTCGCATCACTTTATATCCAATCCTCATATAGGAATCGGCTGGTGCGCGTGTTAGCTGGTGAGTGAGATTGTTGACATGGAGGTCGCCAACTGGGAGGCGCCACTCTGCTTCTTCCTTCTGTGTCGAATTGTACCTGTCGTTGCGAGAGAGAAAGTTGGAGACGTCGTTGAAATACATACGTGCGTCCGTATAGTTGAATTCGCCTTCCAAAGGCGGAGACTAGTGGTGACCTACTTCTTGGACTGTGTCGACGAAAACGACATCGAGCGTGATCTCCCGGGAGAAGATGGCTTCTCCGGAAGTATTTAGTAGACAACTAGAGTTGCGTCCGTCTGGCAGATTCGATGCATTGAACAGCTTGTCTTCATCCCAAATCGACCATGGCTTCCGATTCATCGCCGACCAGTCCGGAACCCAGGATGGCAGGTTCTTACACACCTCCCTCGCGCGACAAAGGGACAGAATGTCGTCGTGTCCATGCATAAGCAGTACTCTTGCGGCCATGATGTATGCCTCTTCGCAGGATAGCGCGTAGTTGGGCACAATTGCCTTGGCAGCTTCGTCGTTCGCGATACCGAGTAAGGCAAACACTCTGTCTCGGGGATCGGTAGCTCCAATCCTCGTGGGGTTTGCATCCACGACGTTGCACTTGTAGAGAAGGCGCTTGACATTATGGCCTCCCTTGACCAGTGCGACTCGCCTGATACCAAGCAGCGTGGACGGGAAAGCATCGGAGAGCATGTTCGTCAACCAGAGCATTTTCTGCATTCCCACGAGGTCCGCATTTGGATGATCTAGGAGTGCTCGACTGTTAAAGAGCTGGATGTAGAGCGAAACAGCCCAGTAGGGAACATAATCAACCTCGTCTTTCCCGCACTTAAAAGTTGCCACTTGCGCATTCGCGAGTTCCTGGATGCACCAGATGCGCGTCCACCACGCCCTTTTCCCAAGATCAGACATGATCCACCAAAAAGGATACTCGTCATTCTGTGCTTTCTCCAGATGACGGTTCGCAATGGCCATTGATATTCTGTTTTGTACGCGCGGCTTGTGAATCGTCATGCGCTTCAGTGTCCCACTTGGCGATGTCGCCCGCGGCTAACGCCCACATGCCGGTCTGGACCAGCTCGGTTCCGAGACGCCGGATCTCTTGCATCGTGTACGTTGTCTCAGCGGTTGAAGGGCCGAGCCATAGTACGACTTGTCTGGCAGTCTTGTAGATCTGCTGCATCAACCTAACTTGAGCAGTCTTCTCCACCGCATCGCTCTGATTGATACAGATTGCGTCGGCGAACAAGACGACGTCTTCGTCCTCGCGCCGCAGACTGTCAAGCGCTGTCGCAAGGCTCTCGGTAATTCGAAGTGGCTGGCGATTCACGGTGATTTGGCATGGCGTGGTTGGGCTGCCCCAACTATACGAGAGAGCGACGTATTCGGATGCCTCGTTGAGTGGGATGTGGTATAGAAGGTAGTTGATCGGGTCGTCCGAAAGCGACTCCGGTGTCTTCCGTGGGATGCAAAGCAGGCGAATCTCATTCTCTGCCGATAGCGGGAGGTACTGAAACGTACGCTCGAGGACTCCACACGACGGCATAACGTGCCTACAACAACATGTGCCTGATTTGAAGGAGACAGAACGAACGGCAATGGGCTCATCGAGGACGCTTTTGATCGTGAGGCCGAGCTCTGTGTAACATTGCGGAATCGTTCATCTCCCTAGATGGGACGAATCTAGGCTGCCTGAGGCTGGAGCGGTGGTGGCGCGGAGTGAAAGTGTAGCCGAGGGACCGGAAGCGGCAGCATGCAGCTGACTCAGCTGATCTGCGCAGGGAAGTCGCGTGCGCTCATGACGGAAAGAGCTGCCGAGCTTGCCTTCACCTCACCCTCGCATTCACTTCGCACAGCGCTCGTCCCTGCTACATTGCACATTACGCCCTCCGACCATGACTATACCATAGTGCCATTGGCCCCGGAGCGCCCCCAGCATGGAGCGCGTCGCCATCGCTGAGCTCACCCCCACGCTGCCCGCCCTCGAATGTAAGCAGTTCAAAGCCGTTGTCACGCTGATATGGCCGTACTCGTCCTCGGCGCGCCAATTCGCCCTGCTCCTCGGTGATCCCGACTTCCGCCTGCGCCGAAAGAAGGGCCAGGTCAGAGCGCGCTTCTGCGGCTCCAGCGCAAAGGCCCTCGCAAGCACGGGTGTGGGCATTGGAGACGAGCTGCTTCTGGGCTTGCGCGGCGCTCAATTCGTGCAGGACGGCTCTGTCAGCACCCCGGGCAAGAGCATAGACTGGGAGCTCTCGTACTCGCAGACCCTAGCTGTGCGCGTATATCGAACCGGCGCAGAAATCGGAAGCCTCGACCTTGCCGATGCCGCCCCAACCCCCGCTCGATCGCCCGTTCGCCAGCAGCCCCACGTTGCATCTGATGGAGCACACAAATGGTCATCGCCAGCCTTCCTCAAGCGGACACGGCTTTCGGACGGTCCGATTTTCGAAGCGGGCTACGATCCATTCTCAGACGACACCGAGGATCGACATGACAGGAAGCGGCGGAGGAAGTCATACAGGGACTGGAATGCATGGACATACTCGGCGCGGACACCTTCGCCAGAAAAGGAGGAGGCGGATATGGAAGATTTGGGTGCCTTCGAAGCGTCGCCCATCCGCCCGGTTCGGCTCCCCGAGACACCAGTATCGTCTCCCGCGCCCGGAATTTTCTCCGTGGCGGGCCTCCCTCTCCAGAAGACTGAAGACACTGCTTCGGGACATGTCGCACGGAAAGAGGCGGTCCTATCTATCGGCCATGTTATCGTTGAGAATGAAGATTTAGTTGGCAAATCGGCCGAAGCGAACGACGACTTTGTGCGAGATGCCGCCTATTATGATCTATACGCGGGCCCCAATGAACTGCCACCGTCTGAGCTCGAATACCCCTTTGCAGGAGACACCGAACCAAATACCGAAGAGGAAGGCAGTCCTCCAGCCGTGCACGGCGTTGAGAGCCTGAGCGTTACAAATGGCGAAACCGCAGAGTCGGATGAACAGCTGCTTGATCGTCGAACACCCACTTTTGCCGAATTTATACCCGACGGTGAGGATTTGGCGGAAGCAGAAGACCGAGCCGCTAGCTCAACCGAACAAGAGAGTACCCTGGAAGGTGTGCAAGGGATTTTGGTTGACCAAGAGGCTCGTCAACTTGAGGATGAAGAGCAGCGATTCCCAGAGCGTTCCGGAACCCAAGAAACTCCAATTGTGTTGGACGATGCACCTGAAATAATCATGCCTCCGCCCACACTACCTCTCCTTCAAACAGATTTACAAGCGACCTCAGCTCCAGGCATGTTGACTCCGATCGGCAAGGAGCCGTCTAGCCCAGCCTTAAAACCGCTTGATTCTTCTACCCTGCCTATGCCCTCTCCATTTCCCGGCGAGCGGGATGGGACTGCTACATCATATCTGGACCTCTCCGATTCTACTCAACCGCTGGCGCAGGAAGGGCCTGAAGATGAATCGGACTACATCATTGAATCTAGCTTTTATAGTTCTGTCAGCTCCTCAAAGGCCCCAGCTTTCCACCCAACCCACGAGTCCGCCTTCACCGACGTGCGCTTCACGTTTGGCATGGACGGTTCAACCTTTTCCCGTCCGAAAGCGCCCCCTAAATCCCCCGAACCACAAGTCGCGGCTGTAAAAGGCGATGGCTTGGAAATGGGAGAGGAGCCAGCTGTTGTAGATGGCGGAGTGCCTACCTCTGCAACGGATCGCTCGGCGCCGCAGCAAGAAGTCACCCAGGTACCGGCCTGGGAGGGTATCACTGACTTCACAGCTGATGATCTTGGTTTGGTCGAGCAGGAAAAGCGCCGTATTGCCACCACCGAACCAAGTCCCGCTGAACAGCCTAAGGAACCAGAGGTGGTTGTTCTTTCTTCTGGCTCTGAGTCGGAAGAGTCGGAAGATGAAAGTGAGTTTGGACCTGGTAACGAGGAGGCAGAAGAAGAGGGAGTGCGTGGCACACCAACCGCCGTTGAGTATAGTGTCGACACACGAGCCGAGGAGTCCTCAGTCTTGTCCGAGTTCGCTGAGAAGGAAGAGATTGGCGTGGACTATCACGACCATACCGCCGGGTCCAATCCTGGGGAACCCACACAAATTTCCGTGAACGCTGGCCCTCATATGGTGGACCATGCTGAGGCGCCCCTGCTCGGCATTCAGAGATTGACCGCAGCGACAGAGGTTGTCGATCTTGGTTCTGGTTCAGAAGATGCGAGCAGCGAGGTGGACGGGGACTCATACGCAGTACCCCGAGCTGCTACCCAAGTCGGCATGATCCAGCAAGAAGAGGGAACCACTGATGTGAATTCGTATCCGGCTATAATGATAAAGCGACCACAATCTCCGGTCGAGGATAGCAACACCTGCCATAAGGAAGGAATCAGTGAGTTGATGGTTGTGGAGCCCGCGCATGATGAATCCCAAGCAAAGGACATCGCACAAGGAGACTCTACTTACTCGATTGATGAACAGGTTGATTATGCCGTTGCCAATCTGCGCGAGGATGGCGGGCCCGTGATGGTGGATGATGGAACGCCGTTGGCAATAGACGATATGGTCGAATTCATGCCGGATGCGACCTCGCGCCAGGACCAACAACCCAGTGTCGAACCAGTCTCGCCGTCAGAAGACCACCCGGAAATCAAAATGGAATCTATCGAGGAGGATGTGTCCTTTGGTTGGATGAATGATCGAGGCTCATGCCCTCAAGAAGACGATAAAGAGTCCACCGAAGGACCCTCTGCCGAGCTTCTTATTACATTCCCAGAGGATGGTCATCCTATAGGGGAGTTGCAGTTCAAGTCCGTGTCAGCCACAGGCCCTGCGAGGAATACGCGGTCGAAGACGAAGATGTCAGAGTCGCCAGTAAAAGAGGAAGCTAGTCCGTCGCAACGGAGTACCCGGTCACGGAAGTCCAAAACATCCGTCGTGCCGCTTGCTCGTACGACGCTGTCTCCCTTTGATGTAAGGTCAAGGTCCACTGCGTCCCCCATCGGGGACACGATGGCCACCTCGCCTTATAGCCTTCGGCCCCAGCCAGAGCCTCTCTCACCTACGAAGAGTACTACGCACGTCGCTCAACATGAGCGCTCCTATAAGCGCTCTACGAAGCAGAAGTCCACTGCACTCACTTCTCCTCTCAAGGAATCGTTTACTCAGCCCGAGTACTTCGACTACGAGAATCTCGATTTTCCGACCACCAGCTTTGAGCCTTCCCAAGAATTGGGGATCTCACGAGGCAAGTTTTCGAACGTGTCGTTCGTGAGAGACTCCGAAGAGGGTAGCCTGCACTCGGAGCATTCGTTATCCACCCTCCAGTATTCGGATGACTGGAATGTCGGACCACAGACATATACTAACATCAGTGATCCGGCGGAGAACACCAGTCAAGTTCGCAGCGAGCAATCCTCTCGACTGAAGCCTAGACCTAGCGACCATCTACCCCAACTTGAGACTCCGCCTAGGCCCGGCGCGAAGACGCAATGGAGGAACCAATCGCAGGTGATTATACCGGCGAGGAGGACTCCGCCACAGCCAGCCTATTCATTCCTCACCCAACCCCCACAGAGTAGTCCTAGCAAAGCATTTCCCTCGATGACTCCGACAGAAGTGACATCTGGCAGTTCCCGCAAGTCGCAGCGTTTCAGAAAGGATGTGTACGATATCCCCTCTTCCCCAGCCCGGGCGTCCGACGACGAGCTACCGGGAGAGACTACGCCAAAGGCGCATACGGGAATAGGTGAGGTGGCGTATTCTACACTGCCCCTTGAAGGTGAAGGCAGCCAAATCCGGAGCTCACCGCCAGCCCCGATCACTGTCGGGAAGGACGCACCGACCGGTGTGAGAGAGCAGCTTCCTAGTTCACCGCCCGCTGTTCGATCCAAATTTCCTCCCGTCAGCCAGCAGTCGCTCGCCAATAGCAATATGCCCATAACGCCCGAAGCCACCCAGCCGACCTTGGTAGAATCCCAGCCCGCAGGCCCCGCTGCTCAGCAAGAGCAAAGCCTGCCCTTGACTCCCCAGCTCACGCAAACGACCTCTGCAGGACTCCGTTTCTTCAACGCCGATGTAGAGATAGAAGAGGTGACCGCCGAGCCCTTCGTCAAGCCCTCGCCCATCAGCAAGACAACGCCAAGACGCAACGCGACAGAGGCCGACGTAGCCTCGCGCGAAGCGTCTCCTAGCATCCATTCCGAAGACTTATCCGAATCAGAGGACGAAGCTTCGAAAATGGAGCCTCCCTCAATCGGCCTCTCGACGCCCATTGCGTACTATACGCCTCTGAAAGACCTCTGCTTCTTCCTCAACCGTTCCTCGCAATTCCACTCCTCAGCCAACCCGGACGTCATAGCCCTCATGACCTCTAGCACTACGGCACCCAAGAAAGCAGATAAAGGCCCGAGGCACTGGAACACGACATTGCACATAACCGACCTCTCATCCCACCCTGCTAGCGTAACGGTCCAAATCTTCCGGCCATATGCCAACGCGCTGCCCGTCGCGGAGAAAGGCGACATTATCTTGCTCCGCGGGTTCCAAGTCAAGAGTCTAAATAGACATCCCATGCTGCTCAGTGGCGAGGAGAGCGCATGGTGCGTGTGGCGGTACACAAAGCCGTGCTGGGGTAAGAAGAGAGGTGCGTACGGGGAGGTGCGGGCGAGAGAGGAGGTGAAGGGGCCGGTTGTGGAGAGGGGGGAAGGGGAGTGGAGGGAGGTGGAGAGATTGAGGGCGTGGTGGACAAGGACTGTTAAGAGAGAGCTGGAAGAGAAAGAAGCGAATGAGATTAAGACACGGTCGAAGGATAAAGCGGAATTAGAAGAGATGGACGCGCATGAGATTAGGACGAGGAGCAAGGATAAGGGCAAGGGGAAGGCTGCTAATGGGTTTAGGGGGGATTGATAGGGATGCGGAGTTGTGGCGTGTGGGTTGACGAACGATTGCATATCAGGCGCTGGTTCTCTCGGGTCTCAGGAGAAGACAAAACGACAGGGAGCGCTGCCCGGAAGGAAAAGCATATGTTAGACAGGGCGTCATCCCACGAGGCTCACCTCATGCGGCATAGGAGAGGTAACCACCTCTTCATCGAAACATGATACTGTTTTCACATGATAGTCACCAACGTGATCGAATCTTATCCTAGATCATTTCCCTTTTGTTTTCGTGCTTCTATGGAAACGCCATATATCCCAAGATGCCCATGGCCCATCATGTGCTCATGCCGGTATCATGCCGGTAGCTAGAGGAAGGTAGGTGTAGGACGGACGTTTTACGGCTTCTCGTAGATCCAGTCGAATTGGGCCTGCTTCCAGGACTGGACCTCGCCGTCGGCGAACCAGAGGGCAATCTCCTTCTTGGCGTTGTCGACGCTGTCGCTACCGTGGCACACGTTGCGGCCGACATCCTGTTGTCATCATCAGCATTGTGGTGTTTGCTTGTGCAGGAAAGGTGGTGGTCGTACGAGGGCATAGTCGCCGCGGATGGTGCCAGGCGCCGAGGCGAGGGGGTTGGTGGCGCCCAGGATGGCGCGGCCGGTCTTGACGGCATCGCGGCCTTCCCAGACCATGGCGCAGACGGGGCCGGAGCCCATGTCTATCACGTGGTGTTAGCATGGTACGGAATTGCGGTGTGGGAGGGGGGCTGGGCGTACAGGCAATTAGGCCCGGGAAGAAGGGCTTATCAGACAGGTCGGCATAGTGCTTCTCGAGGTGCTCCTTGGTCGGGGTGACGAGCTTGATGGCAGCGAGCTTGAAGCCGCGGTTCTCGAAGCGCGAGATGATGGGGCCGATGAGGCCGCGCTACAAGCATGTCAGTACCGTGCCAGTACGCGCTATCCGAGCGCCGCTTGCTGCAATTGCACGGCGGGGAGGGATGAGAAAGGAGGAGCCTACCTGGACGCCGTCCGGCTTGACGGCAATGAAGCTATCGACACATCAGCTCCAGACGGCCAATATCATCGGGCGGCCCACGCACGTCTGCTCGGTGGTCATCTTGTCGAATTGTCGGTCCTTGGCGGCGTGGGCTTCGATGTTGCGTCTGAGAAAGCCTCTGTCCTTGGGGCCGAGGTGCTTGAAGATGGGCGGGTCGGGGATGCCAGAGGGGAATTGTGTTGAGGAAGAAGCGGGTGCGTCTGGCGAGGACATGAAAATATGAGGCCGTGGTGGGGTTTGGCTGGTGGGCGGGTGCATAACTTTATGCACTCCACTAGACTAGCTAATTTGTGCCAGGGGCAGGCGCGACCGTGCGGCGCTTATGTCAGCAGCGCTCGAGTTTCAACACCTGGCAAGAGCTCTCTCTGCCTTCTGGCGCTGCTGGTGATTGAATTGCGCGGGCAGCTGCAGAGTCATCATGGCCTCACGCTCGAGAGGCTCCGCTCCCCGCTGGACGGCTGTTTTTCTTTGGTGGGCGGCGCTGTGCTGCCTGCTCCTTCCCGCTGGTATGTATGCCACTCCGCCCGCTCTCTCGTCAAAACATTGGTAGCAGCCCTAACGAGAGACACCAGCTGCGGTCAAGCACGAGAACTTCAAGCGATGCGATCAGTCCGGCTTTTGCAAGCGCAACCGCCAGTTCGCCGACGACGTCTCGGCGTCGAGCTCCTGGACCTCGCCGTACGCCCTCGACCCTGCCTCAATTGCGTTCAAGAACAGCCAATTGTCTGGAACAGTCCTCAAGACACTCGGCGAGGGCGAGCACAAGGCCCGGCTGCCGCTTACGGTGACGTTCCTCGAGTCGGGCGTCGCCCGGGTTACGCTAGACGAGGAGAAGAGGCAGAAGGGCGACATCGTGCTGCGGCATGATAGCAAGGCGAGGAAAGAGCGATACAATGAGGCGGGCAAGTGGGCCCTCGTCGGTGGCTTGAAGGTCTCCGAAGGCGCTGCGCTCAGCGACCAGGTCGAGCAGGGCTATACCAAGGTCTTCTACGGCGAGGGCGGGAAGCACCAGGCCATCATCCGACACCAGCCGTTTGGAATCGACTTCCAGCGCGATGGAGAGACGCACATCAGGTTCAACGAGCGCGGGCTCTTGAACCTGGAGCATTGGCGACAGAAGGCGGAGAAGCCCAAGGAGGAAAATAAGGAGGGCGAAGAGGAGAAAAAGGAGGAAGAAAAGCAAGAAGCGCAGACGGGCGAGGATGAGAGCACGTGGTGGGATGAAAGCTTTGGCGGGAACACGGATTCGAAGCCGAGGGGACCGGAGGCTGTTGCGCTGGATATCACCTTTCCCGGATATGAGCATGTGTTTGGGATTCCGGAGCATGCTACAAAGTTGTCTCTGAAGACTACGAGGTAGGGAAAGTGGCTTTTCATGGTTGACGTAAGCTGATGGATGCCAGGGGCGGGGACGGCAATTACAACGAGCC
Source organism: Trematosphaeria pertusa (assembly GCF_010094035.1). Classification (NCBI taxonomy): domain Eukaryota; kingdom Fungi; phylum Ascomycota; class Dothideomycetes; order Pleosporales; family Trematosphaeriaceae; genus Trematosphaeria; species Trematosphaeria pertusa. Next base: position 1,004,215 of record NW_022987222.1, on the reverse strand, counting down.
CTACCGCCTGTATAACGCCGACGTATTCGAGTATGAGATGGACAGCCCCATGACTCTCTACGGAGCTATTCCTTTCATGCAGGCCCACCGCAAGGGCTCCACCGTTGGCGTCTTTTGGCTGAACGCCGCCGAGACATGGGTCGATGTCGTCAAAGCCAAGTCAACAGCTAATCCACTCGCCCTTGGTGTCAAGAGCCACACTGACACGCAGACCCATTGGATCTCCGAGAGCGGTCTTTTAGATGTCTTCGTCTTCTTGGGTCCGAATCCTCAGGACCTGACGCGCCAGTATGGCGAGCTCACCGGCTACACCGCGATGCCTCAGTCCTTCGCCATCGCCTACCACCAGTGCCGCTGGAACTATGTCACCGACGAGGATGTCAAAGATGTTGATCGTAAGTTCGACAAGTTCAAAATCCCATACGACGTCATCTGGCTCGACATTGAATATACGCACGAGAAGAAGTACTTCACGTGGGACCCTCTGACCTTCGTCAACCCCACCAAGATGCACAAGCATCTCGAGAAGCGCGACCGGAAGCTCGTAGCCATCATCGATCCTCATATTAAGAATACCGACAATTATCCGGTCATCGATGAGCTCAAGAAGAAGGACCTCGCTGTGAAAAACAAGGATGGCAACCAGTACGAGGGCTGGTGCTGGCCTGGCTCTTCTATGTGGATTGACTGCTTTAACCCAGCTGCCATCACGTGGTGGAAGGGTCTCTTCAAGTATGACAGCTTCAAGGGCACTGCCCCGAACACCTTCATCTGGAACGACATGAACGAGCCATCCGTCTTCAATGGGCCTGAGACAACCATGCCAAAGGACAATCTCCACTTCGGCAACTGGGAACATCGCGATGTTCACAACATCAACGGCATGACATTCCACAACGCTACGTATGAAGCCCTGATCGAGCGCAAGAAGGGCGAACATCGCCGTCCGTTCGTCCTTACTCGTGCCTTCTACTCTGGTAGCCAGCGTGTCGGCGCCATGTGGACCGGCGATAACCTGGCTGAATGGTCTCACCTCGAAGCATCCATCCCCATGGTCCTCAACCAGGGTATCTCTGGCTTCCCATTCGCTGGCGCTGATGTGGGTGGCTTCTTCGGCAATCCGAGCAAGGAGCTCCTGACCCGCTGGTACCAAGCTGGCATCTACTACCCCTTCTTCCGTGGTCATGCGCACATTGACACTCGTCGCCGCGAACCATACCTTCCCGGTTCTCCATATACTGAGCTCATCACCCAAGCCCTTCGCCTGCGCTACCAGCTTCTTCCGGCCTGGTACACCGCCTTCCATGAGGCTCACACGATCGGTGCACCTATCATCCGACCTAACTTCTACGTCCACCCAGAGGATGAGAGGGGCTTCGCTGTTGATGACCAGCTCTACATCGGCTCAACTGGTCTGCTCGCCAAACCCGCCACCAAGGAAGGTGCGGACAGTGTCTCCGTCTACATCGCCGATGACCAGCCCTACTACGACTATTTCGACTATACCACCTACCAGGGCGCAGGCCACCACACCGTCCCCGCCCCTCTCGAAAAGATCCCACTCCTCATGCAAGGCGGCCACATCATCCCACGCCGCGACCGACCCCGCCGCTCCTCCGGCCTCATGAAATACGACCCCTTCACCCTCGTCGTCGTCCTCGACTCCTCCAATTCCGCCAACGGCACCCTTTACCTCGACGATGGTGAGACTTTCGACTACCAGCAGGGCGCGTACATCCACCGACGCTTCGCTTTCGACGGTAAGCGCAACATCCTGACCTCTACAAATCTCGCTTCTGGCTCGCGCACTGCCAAGCTAGACGCGTTCTTGAAGAGCATGACCAAGGTTAGGGTGGAAAAGGTTATCATAGTAGGCGCGCCCAAGGAGTGGAAGGGCAAGACGGAGGTGGTAGTGATGGAGGAGGGAGCCAAAGAGAGCGCGCGGAGGAAGAAGACGGCGTTTGAGTACTATGAAGCGGATGGCAAGAAGGCGGCGTGGGCGGTGGTAAGGGATCCGAAGGTGGGAATTGGTAAGGGGTGGAAGATTGATTTTGCGTGAGGGATGTGTGTTGCTACGCCGGCAAACAGATAAAGCATATAGGTAGAGCGCTAAACAGAGTTGTGTATATAGTACTCCCGAGAAGAGAGAGAGAGAGAGAGAGAGAGAGAGATGGGGAATATGACTTGGCGCTATGTAGGTTACGGATAGACTTGTGCTTGGAATTGCATGGAGTTCTTAGGGTCTAGGCGACCGCGCCGCAACACCAATCCGTGCACAGATTTCCGTTTACAAGCCCAGGAACCATCTCAGTGGCAGCAGCAGTCCTCAGGCAATATCTATACACATATTGTATATCCTCGAAAACCCATCTTCTTCGGATCACGGCTTGATTCCCACCCGTGAAACAAAATCTAGCATCTTCTCGAAAGCCTGCAATCGCCCCAGATGCATGTTGATTTGGTGCGCCATATCCGGCAGCGTAACAGCCTGTGACTGGTCGGATGGCGCATTGGGATAGAACACTGCTAGCGCCTGCGCCGTTACATCTCCGTCTCTAAGACAGTCTCCCTGGCAGTAGAACAGATCCTGCTGGCCGTTCAACACGAGCACTGGCTTCTTGAACCCCGGTGCTGGTGTGTATATACTCCCCAGCGTCAACGTCTCCCCAATGGTGCTCGTCCCATAGGTTTTGAATTCTTTGAGGAAGACTGCGATCTGGTCAGTGCTGAGGGCGGAGAAGCAAAGAGCTGAGCTTACTTTCAGGATCGAAATGCGGGTAGAAAAAGAACGCAAATTGCAGTGTCTGGGGCGCGGGACCCAGGGTGAAGTACCCATTCGGCAGATCCTTCCACTCCGGTCGACCTTCCATCGTATTCGCGATCTGCCGAGCCGTGGATGAAAGAGCGATTCCCGCTCCGCCTCTGTGGCCTGAGTGCCCAGTAAGCACGACTGCGTCGAAATCGTCAGGATACCTAGCCGATTCGCTCTGCGTGACCGCTGAGCCCAGCGAATGCCCGACTCCTACTACTTTTGTGAACGCCATGTTACCAATGTTCCCGTCTCTCAACATGCCAACCAGCAAATGCGCGATCTCGACCTGCAACGGCGCCTGCACAACCTGCACCGGATCCGGTTTGTCCGACTTCCCACTCCCGAGCCGATCATACGAGAACGTCGCATACCCTTGCTCAGCAGCAGCATCGGCGTAGCTATACCCCTCTGCAAAATCCCAGTACGAGCTATCACCTATTCCGCCATGCGTTAGGAACTGCACGCTACTAAGCCCCCTCGTCTTCTCTTCATCAGCCGGAACGCAGAGCTTGACGTATATGCTGAAGGTATCTGAGACTGTGGATGAAGGGCCAATGTAGCGGATGAATGCATTGCTGTTTATGCTGAACAGATCGGTTAAGAATTCAGTGAGTTCATAGTTATCGCGCGGGCCAGGGTAGAGGATGGTAGCCTGGCTGGAGGTGACTGGGACAGCGAGTGTGCCGGTGAGGCAGATTGCTTTGCCGCCGGAAGAGTGCTGGAGGATGGGGTTGGAAGGGCCGGTGTTTCCGAGGCTTCCGAAGGAGGTTATATTCAGAGACGGGGCGGTAGATGTGGAGGCGTTGTTGGTGAAGAGGCCGTTCCACAGGAGGGTGGCTTGCCATAAGGTGTCGAGGATGTTCTGCATTGTGAAAGTACTTTGGAGGCGTAATGAGGGCTGTATGATATGAGAAGTAGGGCTTCCTTTCCCTGTCAGCAATTGTTTCGCGATGCAAAGTTGTGTTACGCCTTGCTACGCCGCCTTGGAGGCCTTGTTTACACGTGAGCGTCTTTTTGGAGGTAAGCTTACAGGCCCCCGTCATCCTCGATTAAACGCCGCGCGCTCAGTGGACAAGGGCTTTTAACCCTTCCGTTTATTGCATTTACGACCAACCAGCAGCGTATACTTCACATCTACAAAGGCGCCCGCCTTTGCCTCTTGAATAAGTTGTTTCTGATACTCCTCAAGCTGACTACCTTGCTCTTGATACCGATACTCTTGTAGACCCGCCAACCAGCTCTGCGTGGCAATGGGCTGATAACGATCTGGAGTGCTTAGCGTTTCGTCGACGATAACCTCGAGGTTGTGCTCCGTAAAGGTACGAGATAGGTTTATTACCCAACTAGAGCAACGTGCATTAGTGAATGATCACCAATCTCGAACCGGAAGGCATGAGGGATTACTCGTAGGAGCTGTGCGCTGCAGGCTTATGCCATTGCTTGGCCAGTCGGTCGCAGCCCGGTGTAGGCTGGCCGTTGTCCCTAGCCACTGTGTGTGCGGTGAGAGGAAGTGGCTCAAACCACTGAATGTATCCGCCGGGCTCTGTGGACGCTTAGTTCCTGGAACACTCACACCATCTTCGTAAGAATTCTCATACTTAGGAGAGTCAGGAAATTCTCCAATACTGGATCCTTATTGTCGTCATTCACGATAGTGAGCCAGGCACGCACGTTTACCACATCGAACCGCCCCAAATACTCCTCTGGAAACGGCTTCAAGCAGTCAAAGGCGGCGAAAGATACGTTTGGTGTCCTCCATTTCTCGGGAGGGAATTGTTCGTCTGAGATGTCGACTGCGTAGATGGAAGCGGAAGGGAGCTCAGTGGCTAGCTCTTGCGCCCAGATCCTGAGGCAGTGTCAGTGGCTGCAGCTAATAATCTTCTTCTCTGCGCCCCTTATGGAGGCAGTCGTGTGGCGGTAGCTCACCCCGTACCTGCGCCAAGATCGATAATGTGGAGGTCTGACTTGTCGAGTTTGATGTTCGGATGAAGAAGATGGCCAACGATTCGTCCCATAAAGAAGTGTTGGAAGTTCAGCCTATGAGTCATTGGCGGTGGTCTGTGAGCGGGAGAGAGAGAAGAGACTGACCGCATTGATCCCAGCCAATGGCGCTCGTTGACGTAGGGTCGGGTAGTTATAGACATGATGAAGGCTTTGGATTTCCACAAGTATGAGATCTTTTGAGGACTTAGGTGCGAACCGAGCTTATCTTTGATTAATTAAGAAATAGCGAGTTGGACTGGGTGACGCGCCAGTGGCCGGGTTGCTTCCAAGGTTCGGATAGACTACTATTCCCCTAATAAGGTTAGCATGTGTCAGCTTGGGCTGAAGCCTCGTCTACCCCACTCTCCATCCGCTCTTGGTTCTGAGCTCTGAATGGTTCTTAGGAAAATGCAAATTGACTATGTTGATGATTTGACGGGCGAATCTTTGGAGTAGGTGCAGAGCCGCGTATAGGATGCCATGGTGTTGGGCTCCCTCTGGCAGCGCGAATGTGATTCACTGATAGCCGAGTCCAGCCAGCCCAGTGACGTAGATTCAAGAAACGAAAAACGGAAAACAGAACACTACGAGCGTAGAAGCAGAGGAAAGTAAAGGAAACGAAATACCGTTTCTCGAGCGACGTATGCGCCAGCGCAAGTACATAAGAAGCTCCTGTCTCTCACATAATTCTTTATCCCCATTTCCTCGGCTTAGTTACTTCCTGATGTCATCGCCAGTCCACGTGACCCGCACTTTCACTGCTGATTTCTAGCCGTCCATCTTGTCTAACTCGTACTCCACCTACTTCAAGTACCACTTTGTTCCGTCGCATACCCCGTAGCATGGACACATTGTCATTGCCTACAATATCTGCCTTCCAGCCGAACTACCCGTCTACTCCGATGACGCCGGCTCAAGTAGAGTGGCTGCAAGCGCTTCATGGAAGCAGCCGGGTCGGGTATCGCCCCGCCGGCCTCCCGTTTTCTGCTACGCCCCATGCCAAAGTTCAAAAGTGGACTAGCACTCCACGCGTCGTCGCACGGGCAGGCGCTTGCACCGCCCTATGGGTTCTTCTGAAACCCCAAGGCTTTCATACGGCGGAATATGTAGCATATCCAACTTCATCCACCCGCGGTGGGCGAGCCTCAGCGGACTGGATAACGCGAGCGAGCCACAAGGAATAATGTAAGCGGTGATGCCAATCATCGCGGAAGACGGGAGGAGAAAGAGGGGGGGTTGGGGTGAGAGTTGTGAGATACGTGGAGACGGTTGTTATCGTTAAAGAAGCAGCTTGGACTGGAGAACTCGTGGGAGGTGACCTTGACTGCGGAATGACTGGAGAAGTCGACGATGGCAGCGAAAGCGACGATAAACTGACTGCCGCGAGGACGCGAGCAGTGATGAAAAGAGTGGTGACTGTGATGGTTGTTGGGCTGCCCGGTGTGGGTGAATGGAGACATGTGCGAGGCGAATGGGTGGGGGCATTTCTGTCAGCAGTCCGTGGCACCTGGTTCTCCCCCCAACAGTTGGAAAGGTGCCATGGAGATGTCACTCACACTCTTCAGGCCGCTCCGCTTTGCCCTTGGAGCCTTCGTGGGGGTTCCCGTTGGGAGCGCGATAGATTTGAAGGCGGTCGTTCACTGATCAATGCACGATACTGCCCAGCATCACGTCGTCGTTCTTTCCGTCCTGTCTCTCATCTCGCGGGTTTTGCTTCGTTCGTTGAGGCCGGATGCCCAGTCCACGGGTATAGGCTCCACGAGCTCTCTTTTTAGCGCACGCTAAGCTGCGACGGGTCTAGCGCCCTCGTTCCCCGCGCTAAATATGCGCTGACACCCCTGTCCACTCCAACGCCCCTCTACCCTCCATCACAGACTCTCCACCTCGACGACGACTTTCCGCTCCGCTGGATACCTCGTTCCTCGCACTTTTGGTGCTATGCCACCCCTTATTACCTCGGTGCACCACCCAGCATCATTCTAGCCCGGGAGCGACGCACCAGTCTTGTACAATGCATGACGACGCCGAGCGGTCCGCTTCACGCAATGGAGTCAGAAGAGCCTGAGGAAAGAAAACCGCGATAGGATCCTTCCCTGTGCATTTCAGAGTGTCCCGCCCCGGGTTGTATGGACGGTCGCGTACGCAGCGATCACATGTCCGTTATGCAATGCGCTGCCACTTCCCTGTGCCGCAGCCCCAGCTCGTGTTCGCTCGTTCTCCTCGTGCACAGCGTTGATACCTCGGCGTCTGCGGCGTAGCCTCCGTGGATCGATCGGCATCTAGCCCCTCTGGCTTGAATCGTGTCTCATTCTCCGTGGGAGGCCTAGCAAAAGAGCAGGGCCATTGTTCCTTCGTCGCGCTTGCCGGCGAGGTCTCATTCGAACACCTATGCCCGAACGTCTCGGGCCGAAACATCTTGCCCGTGCCGACTGAACGGCATGACTCGCTTGTCGCGTCTGCTCCCATTTCCCCGCCCTGGCGTCCAATGAGCCGTATAGTGATATCAAGCCATGGGCGACTTTCGCTTCGTGGAGCTCACAAAGCGTACGTCCTGGTCATAGGACGGAATCGGCTTCGTGTTTCAGCATCATTGGTCTCATTTTCTTAAAGACATCTAACGTCTCAATGCTGCTATTACCGTAGGCCGCTACCCCCCACCGGTTCTTATATCTCAGCGACGCTCACTCTTCGGACCGACCGAGTTGCCCAAGCCATCAAACAGCTGATCAACCGTTCCCATCTGGGACTCCACGCCATGGCGCGCACAGCGGCTTTTAATTCAAGCCATATCGGGGCTCTTCGTCATCACCAACAGCAGAAGCAAAGCCCTGCCCTTTCATCTTCCCATCTCGACGACCAGTCTCCTTCCTCATCTCTCCTTGACGAAAGTTCGTTCACCAAAGACTCAATCTGCGTCAAACCCTTCGATCGATGGAGGCCCCTCGGCGGCAGGCCTCAGCACGACATATTTCGCCGGTTCAAAGTCCAACCTAGCGAGAAGGAGGATTTTATGCTACATTGGGTACGCAAAGGGCTTTCGTATGGCTTCATCACACACGATGAAAGCGGCATCCTCGTCTTTCGCGTGAGTTCGGCCGACCTCTCGCATTTGGCTGCTCTCGACATCGGTCGTTCGGACGTCTCAGAGCCTTGTCCCCAATGGATACATGTATACGACGAATACGGGGTGTCATGGCTGACCCAATTCCGCCTGGTAGACCTCGACAACTTTCCCAAGGTCTACGACACCAACGGGCACCCGATATTCGCTAGGGGAAGACTTGGCCGATACGGACCGTCGGGTCTCACTCCGTTTGATTTCTACAGCCGTATGGCTGAATCTCTCGGGGGTGGAGGAGTCACAAGGATCCAGGCCAAGACGGAATAGAGCTTCAGTGTCATTTATGATATGCCTGTGGTGTTTTGGCGGAGTGCATTCTTCTGTCCCTCCCGATTTCCTCATTTCATTCGCCCTCCACTCAATCGTTGGTGCATATTGGAGTTATACGTTGAATATCTGGGTGTATCTTTCCATACGTTAAAGTCATTTCCCCTATCCGGCTCGTTCGGTTAGCGTACACTTCCTCCAGCCCTCCGCGGGGCGTCTTATACCCGACCGCCTAATCAATTTCGGTTTGTCAGTCAAAAACCTTGTACAAATCTGTCAAGCTCGTTCTCCGCGCGCGCATTGCACCGCTGCATCATTCGATTCCATCGTCGAAAGCGTGCCTTAATTAGCTCGCTTCGCCCCAATCTTCCTTCTAAACCCGTTTCATGTCTCACAGCCTGACAACCCGGGTAACAACCAAGTCGCCTCCATGCAGCACGAAGCGCGTAGATTTTCCAGCCGTTGGGGTCCCGCGCTTAATGGCTGGCCCCTGATTGGCCCATGTGGCGCAGCATTTCCATATTCAACCTCGGACCCACGACCCACCGTTATAGAACCCTTGTTCTTGCAGCAACCGCATAATGGCGAGTCGAATCAGAGTACACGTTTGTTTGACGCATCACGCTTTTCCGGACGGCCGGTTTCGATCGATCCAGTTGGTTATGCGGATTCGATCCAATCCGGGGAGGGCAACAAGCTACGTGGACGGTGCGAGTGCCTTCTTCGGGCTATTTGGCCGTTGGGGACCCTCGTAGCTGCATCGTTTCTTCTATTTTGAGGCTGTACACGCTGCACGGTAGGCGCGCAGGGCGTAAATTTTCCGGGAGTGACGTACCGAGTGTTTCTACTGCAGCTCTTTTAGATCTTCGAGATGGAAGTATAAAGATACGAAAGTTGCTGTGGAGCCTCAGCTTTATCTGCAGCATCAAGGCGGCTTCGATATTCTCTTGGGCGGTTCTTCTTGGCCTTCCATTCAAGATACCTCCCCAACGGCATTCCCCTCGCGGAACCCTTCACCACTCTCGCTCACACATCTCTTTTTCCTTCGCCCCTAGGCTAGTCATCACGCCGCCCACCCGGAAGACGACTCCGACCTCACGTCCGCAGCCGCAATGCCTCGTCCGAACCGCTATCACCCCTACAACCGCTCGAACCAGCAAGTCATGTCGCCTCGCTACCCTCCACCTCCTTCCCTCCGCCTGCCGCAGCCTATGCCCGCCATTGCTGAGCAGCCGCTCGCCAGACCATACCAGTACATATACCCAGGCTACATCAGGGGGCATACTAGTGACGGAAAGACACTCGTCGCGCGCCAGGTGATCCAAGCACCAGATGGTATGCTGCACGTACAGATGCAAGTTGTGCGCTTCCCAAGCGAGGACGTCAAGCAGTACGCTTCTATGCGGCAGTCGCAATCACCTCCAGCTTCCGCTCCAGTCCAGATGCCAACGTCGATGCAGATGCAGATCGATCCGGCGCTGGCGGGGCTGGGAATCAAGCGGGATGACATGCCACGGAAGTGTAGTACGAGCGCAGGCTCCGTGTCGTCGCAGGATGCCAGGTCACTGACCGGAAGGAGCGATGATTGTGCTGTTTCGAGCGATGAGGAGGAGGATGCTGAGGGAGAGGTCGTGCCGGTTGTTGATGATGGGCAGTGGAGGGCTGCCGTGGAGCAGAGGAGGATTGTAGAGGAGTTGCTGAGGCAGAGGGAAGCGCTGGGCATGTTACAGTGAGGGCGGATGCACGCTATGGTAACAACATCAATGGCGTAGCATAGGGGCGTATCAGATCGTGGTAATATTTTTCTTGTTCTTCATCCCTTTCCTGTCTTTCATTCAACTTATTTTATTCTTTTGGGAGGATAATTTCGGTGGTACTCTCTTTTCAGCGTTGAGGAGGCTAGCGCTATGCACTTTCGTCACAGCATTTCCAATTTAATCGCATTCAGATTGCTTCTTATCCATGTCGCTATTATTATTGTGTCCCCGTCTTGGGTCTCTGCTTACCAAAGCCCCAGGGAATTCCGGCGCGCTTCTGCCGGAAAGTACCCACCTTCTACATGCGCGAACGAAGAGATGCCGGTACACATTCAAGAACAGCCGTTACTTCTTGCTCTTCTCAACCATCTTTCCCATCTCAAAGAAAGTTTGTTCTCGCTCATCGCCGAACATTAGGTAATAGAACATATCTGCCACCTCCGCTTCAGGCTGCATGACCCGAATCTTCGTGATGTAGTGATCGGCGAGGTCGAAGTGCGTGAAGGCGCTCCATATGATGTCCTGGCCTCCATCTTTCCCCCGGACGTGGACCCGCTTGGCCACCGTGCGGATGATAACGTCGTACAGTTCCTTGCGCTGGGGGAAGAACTGCCATGTTGAGAGCTTCATACCTCGCTTGCGCTTTCCCAAGAGCGATTGGTGGATGGGCTGGGTAGTGTTGCCGAGCGCTTTGGGGGATGATCGGTAGAGGACGGCTGATACGAGGCGGTGGTAGATGGAGACCTCTGCTCTCCAGTCTTGCGCTTTGATGACACCGAAATTGATTTGGAGGGTATCAAGGGGCAGCATGGTCATGACGAAGGGGTTATTTCCGCCTACCGCATCGAGTTTCTTGATGGACATCGTAACCTTGACGTGTCGAAGATGCTGTTGGAGGCTACCAAGATTCCAGAGCTTTGGGTAGAAGTTAAGACCCGTATCTCCTCGGAGATGAAATTCAATTGTCTGGAGCGCTTTGATGTAGGCTTCTCCGTGGACGAGGCGGCAGGTAGCCAGGAGGGAAAGGGCTTCCGAGGACATGGTCGAGTACGGTGGTGCGAATACGTTTTCGTATATCATCGAGCGGACTTCTACTGGAAGTGCGAACAGCGGCGAATCCTGCTGCGGGTGGATTGGACCTCGGAAGAGGTGGTTCTTGTAGATGGTCTCCATCTTGTGCGTGCTATTCATTTTGTCCCATGTATATGCGAGACACCTAGTGATAGGGTTGGTGGCGAGGGAATAGAGCACGGATTTGGCAGCGTCCATATTTTGGGGTGCTTTGATTGGTGTCTGACGGAGCGATCCTGGATAACAGTAGCGTTGCTGTTAAGATCGAAGGGTTGGAGAGACGAGGGGTGTTGCACGCGTGGTTGCAATAAGTTTAGTTTGTTGCAGTTCAATCACATATGAAAGAGAATGGCCGCTAGGGGGCTGTCGTCAGGTTCACTGTCATTCTTGGAGCGCCGTGGGCAGCCTTTGCCAAGGTCATTGTGCAGCGTGGTTTTCAAAGGTAAAGGCGGTAGATGCACGGGTGGTGCCCCAGTGAATGCCATCCCACGAGCGACCTGAAAAGGCGTAGGGCGTCTCGAAAAGCTCAAACCAATGCCTTCCTACTCTCCGGATCATACCGCTTACTCCCTCTGCATACCTTCGCAACCCTTTCTTAAGATCAACTCCCACTAAAAATCTCCCCTCTCCACGCCAACCGCCCAGCTCATACAACTAAACCTCCTTCACAACCCTAAGCTCATTCCGACTCAGCATCCAAAGCACGAGAATAAAAACCACTCCACCGCTATCCTCGCCATTTACCTCCCCGAAATTCAAGATAATCCGCTCCGCTTTCAGAGCCCGCGGTTTCTTTGCATCGATTACGGGCATATTCGATGGGACATGCGGCGGAAGCGGCTCGCCGGCAGCATAGCTTATGACGTCAGCTATAGCGCGGAAGAACTGCTCGAATATGTACATGGAATTGCGGAACGCTGGGGGCATGAGGCGCTCATCTCCCGCCGCCGACGTAGTGACCTTCGCGTGATAGCACAGCTTCAGCGTGGCCAAGTGCAGGCTTAGCAACGGTCGAAGGTACGAAACGACCTCGCGGTGCGTTCCATACGCGCGCTCGACGCGCTAGTAATCAACTTGCTCGTCCGAAAGCAGTTCTGCGGGTATATTGAGATCCACTCGCTGGATATCGGCGAACGTATTTGGGAGCGAGACGTGGAGGTGCGGGTACGCAGTCATCCAGGGCCACTTTTTAGTTGTGGATTGTATGAAGAATCGCATAGCCTTGACGCATTCTGCTTCCATTTCTTGCTTCAGGTGGCGGCATGATAGGAATAAGCCTCAGGCGTCGGAAGCTGGTCCCTGGCGAGGCAAAGGCGGCGAGTACCTGGCCCATTGGAAGGCACCCGCCCATGCCTAGCAATATCCCACCCTTTCTCGCTGCTAGCCAAGCTGCGCAATGCAATATACAGCTACTGCACAGTGACGTTCGGGGCAACTACCAAAGAATGGGAAACGTTCGGATTGGCGGAGCCGATACCCGACGAGAAGAGTCTGGCAGCGGGGCAAAGTTCCAGTTCCACTCACATCGTCGTCACAACCAGGACCAGACGGTAACGCGCTCACCCCATTGCCGCAGCCAGGAGCCAGTGACTTCCCAGGCTCCAGGGACAAGCAGCCACGACGCAGGCGCGCCCGACCGCGCAAAGGCCGGGGCGAGGACGGCGGTAGCAGCAGCGGCAACACCCCCACGAAACCCTTATAGTTCCAGGCGTCCTGATCTTCAATCTCTGGAAAGTCATCCCCCATCCTGACGCGCTCCAGCGCGCTCACCCGACGTAACAAGGCGTCGAAGAAAACTCCAGGCGCCTTGCACCTCACTGCGCCGACTCTTCACGCTTCGCATCGTCCTCATTCTCCCCCCCGCCGGCGCCATACACCCTGCGCACATCCTCCTTCTTCGGCACATCATCCGGATGCGGGTTCCCCTCATGGTGGCCGTCATCTCGCAACGTGCCCCACAGCCACAGTAATCCCAGGAAGCCGAGTAAGACGGCAATAATTGTCGGAGCGGCGGGGTGTCGCATCTTCTTTGCTCTTCTTTGCTGTATACATCAGTGTTGGCATACTTGCTGACTTTGGATTCACACGTGGAGCTCTGAAAGCTTTCCGCGTTTTTGCGATACCCAGGGTGATTTGTCTAAATGGAGTTTGGGCGGCGGTTATAAGGCCAATGAAGGGGAAGAGGAAGGGATAGAAAGGGACGGAACATACCCACTGCTTTTATCGTCGTTGCGGTTTTGGGGGTATCGGCAATCCTTGAATTTTCGGGGGTTTTCGCCACCTGTACCTAGGTAGGTTGCAACGCTCGGGACAAATTACTGTATAGAAATGTCCAATGCGCAGAATGAGGCTGCAATTATTCATGAGGCGGACTATCGTATTTTCGGTTCAATCGACGTCTTCTTTGGCTAGAAAGCGCGAGAGAGGAGAGAGTGACGAGGTGAAGTTGAGGAGATCGACGTCAAATGGGCGAAAGCGGATACCTAAGCGAACGGTGGGGTAGTGAGGACTAGGCCTTGCCTTTCATCACCATAGCTTCGTCTCTAGTCTTATACTTGCTTATTTGATCTCCATGCATGATGCCACACGCACCGGCTTGTAACCTCGAGTGGCAGGTGCTGGAGGTGTTGGGCGGTTTACGTGACATATCGGGGCACCTTGAGGCGATTCGGACACGATTTGATGCTCTCTGGTTCATGAGACTGCACAACTGCTCTCAATAAATCCACTTTTGACGAATGTAGTCATGTGCGTTGTATCTATTCGCGATATTGAGTCGAAATGCCTCAAATACGGTCCTTCGTCTTATCCCATTCCAGCCTTTCGGCGAGCATCTCCCAGACAGGCTCTGCCCCAACCCTTCCCACACTGCGTAATCCTGCTATAGCAAAGGGCAATAGCCGTACAAACTCCTTGTCTATCGTCTGAAGGCTCTCTTCGAAGCTACATTTGCCCGGTGGCTTCGAGACTGTAGTGTCTCCGTCAGTTCCCTCATCCCCACCCTCCGAATCCGACGATTCGTCTTCGACAATAGCTGGAATAAAACTCTTTCGCCTAGAAGCTTTCAAAGAAGCTTTGGTCTCGTCTCTCGACGTTTGTTTCCCGCCTGGCACAGTTTGATTCTTTCCTTGTAGGCTATCGCGACTATTGCCGCAATGAACCTCCGAGAAGAGAACGCCAAGGTCCAAGAGGGCTATGACAGCCGTATTAATAGGTTTCAGGTTCTGAGAAAGTAATGCCTGTTCTTGCAGCCTTGCCACGTATTTGATGTGGATGGTTGCCATCTCGTCGATGTCTTCTGCCTTACTCATCGCCGCGATCATATCTTCAGTGGACCGATCGACTACTGCTTCCGTAAGGTATGAACGAAGGACGTCGGTGAACCAGATAAGCCGGTGACGGAGCTTATAGCTGAGTTGACGCAGTCTAGCGTCCTTGACGCCATGGATGCTTTGAAGAGACACCCGTTGCAGAAGATACTTCGCGCGGTAGATCTGGAGCAGGAAAGTGAAGATTTGCTGGTAGATGGGCATAGAAGACCGTTGAATGATGTTCATGATTGGCCATGGCAGCTGCTTGAAGTCAGTATCGCGCCGGCTTCGCTGAAAGCATCTAGATGTTACCTACTGCGTAATCAACGGACACGTTTCCGAGCCCTTTAACGGACCGACTCGGTGTCTTCGAGCGCGCTGAGCGCACGACGAGTTTTTCGGTATTCACTCGGCCTAGCGCAGCACTGAATATCCCACGCGCCAGCTCGGTCAACAAGAAGCGGTCGTCCCAACCCCTTTGACCAGCATCCATGCGCTCGAATATGGCATCGGCAAAGTCCTGGAAGATGGATCCATCACCACCAAGGTAGAAGAGCTTGAAGTTGCGCAAGATCTCCATTAGAGCGTACTGGGTGAAAAGATGTTGCCGTAAGATGGTGGCAGCAAAAGAATATTTGCTCTTGATCCACCTCTGAAATGCAGCCTGGAAGAGTTCTGAAAAGGGCGAGAGCGGCGTTTCGAACGATGTGCCACAAACAGTCTCATGATCTAGGCGAGGCTCGGGCTCAGACGAATCTAGGGCAGCGCCGTATATTCCAAGCTCCTTCAAGAAGACCAGGCTCTTCCCTGTATTGAAGATCTTTTGCGCTGCCGGCTGAAGAAACGCCGGAGACCGCAAGGCATTCTCTTTCCCACGACGAAGCACGAAACGATCATGCCAGAGCGAAGAAGCCTCGCTACTTGAGTCATTCTCGAAAACAAAGAACGTCTCATCGTTCGTGCCCAGCTCTCCCGCCTCCATCCATTTCCGAATCGGCTTGAGGTACGTCTGTAAGCACTGAAAGAAGATCCCGGAGAGTAAATCGAATATATCCCGCTCCAGCGCCATCTGAGCAAAGCTTATCTGGTCAAACAGTGTCTCCAGATGAATGAATGGATTGACGAGGAGTTGTGGTTCCATGTCGGTGACAGTTTGAGCCAAGCGTAGAATGGGCCGAGACATAATTCGCACCTCGTCGTGAAGCCCGAGTAGGCTGACTGCTACCGGTATGCCAGGTACTAGATATCGCCGCTGTAGCAGTGCTAAAGATCGATCATAATCCGAGAGCCTCCTCCTGACGGCAGCTTCGAACGTCTGGATGAGCGGCAAGGATGATGGTCGCTTCGTCCATTGCCGCAATCGGTAAAGACGGCGTCCCATACCTGCCAGTTCGTGGAGAAGGTGATTGGTTGTCCTCTGGATAGCGTGGCTGAAAATGTACTTCTGGTTGACACGGATATTAAAGCTGTGCTTGTCCGTGTGGTACAATGATGTCTGGAGCCCGGCGAGCATGAACAGCGTCTCCCTTATGGCCTGCAACTCCGTGATCTCCACCTTCTGCTCCTCTTCTTTGAGCTCATGCTTCCAAAACTGTGCCACCTCGACCTCTTTCACGACTGCCGCGTCGACAGGGACAACGCAGGCTTCCGGATCGTATGCATCGTCGTCTTCCACGCTCGTCGGCGGAGACGGTTTTGCATTTGCCCTCCTCTTCGGCGTCTTCTCATCTTCTGACGACTCCAGTGCATAATCGACGTCTTTCCAAATATCTTCATCGCTATACGGGTCCTCTTCTAAGATCTGCTTCCATGTCAAAGGTGGCGGTGGGGTAGGCGGTCTCAACAATTGCAGCGCCTCTATTTTCGAATTCTCCGTCGGTTGATCCGAAAGCTGAAGCAGTAGTGAAAGGTACTCCGGGATCCATTTGCTGCGGCGCTCGTTGATCTCCTTGACGCGTGCATCAAGCGCATCCGCCAGACCGTCGCGATTCAAGACGCGGAATTTCTCGTCCAGCCCCGCGAAGCTGGCCTGGACGTCGAACTGGTTTGTCCGAGCGTACTGATGCGCTCCGAGTCCCTTCGTCGCGATATCTCGCGCGCGTCTGCAGGCCTCTTTGTTCGTCTCGTGGTCGAACCGCAGTATGGACTGCACCAACTCCTCCGTGAGCGCCGCAACCCTTGCACTCTGTGCCATCGCGACCATATCTCACAGCCCTCGCAATTTCTCCGCTGTCGCGCGCGCAAGTCCCGGGCGCGCCGTTGTGGTGATACGCGTCGTCCCGCCGGCGCCAAGCCTCACGGCGGCGCCTTCCCCAACACGGCTAGTCTCTTACGTATCTTACGTATACTGGCCCGAGCGCCCCGGGCCGTGACGTGAAACATTCAACGGCGTAAGACGACGGCAATGCTGGTAGGAAGTGCAAGGGACGCTGTCCCTTACGCTTCTTTCTCACCCCCACCGGCGACACCATGGCTCTCCCGAAAGGCATGCGGGTTCTCGCCGCGCTCACCATGTGCATATTCTTCTACCTGTTTCTGCAGATTCTCCGCGCGCCGGCGGGCGAGATGCAGATGCCAGAGAAGGTGCCGGGCTCGACGCTGCAGGAGTGGGATCACGACCCGCAGCTGGATTGTACGTGGTCCCTTCCCTTCCCTCCTTCCGGGTGGTATAAGCGCATTGCAAGCTGATTGCGAGTACAGCATCCGGCGAACCCCCGGAGCCTCTCCGCCGTGTCGAAGGCGACAATTACGAACCGAACAACCCGAACAGCGCACGCATAAATGCCACAATACTCAGTCTGGTGCGGAATGAGGAGATAGAAGACATGCTGCAGAGTATGCGCGATCTTGAACGGACGTGGAATCACAAGTTCAATTACCCGTGGACCTTCTTCAACGACAAGCCGTTCACAGAAGAGTTCAAGGAGAAGACGAGCGCAGCCACCAAAGCTGAGACGCGGTACTGTCCGTACTCCTCCGGTCCCCATACTCCTGTACATTGCGCGAGGGCATGCTGACATACTCCAGACCTCGTCCCCGCCGAACACTGGGACATCCCCTCTTGGATAAACATGGACCTCTACCACGAATCCGTCTCCCTCCTCGTCGAGCAAAAAGTGCAATACATGGAAAAAGTATCCTACCACCAAATGTGCCGCTGGAACAGCGGCATGTTCAGCCAGCACCCAGCCCTCGAGCACATCCAATACTACTGGCGTGTCGAGCCCAAGGTGCACTTCTTCTGCGACATCGACTACGACGTCTTCCGCTGGATGCAGGAGCACAACAAGACGTACGGGTTTAATATCAACATATATGATAGTCCCGAGAGTGTGGCAATGCTGTGGCCCGAGACGCTCAAATTTCTGGAGGACCATAAGGAGTATGTGCATGAGAATAATGCGCGGGAGTGGTTGGAGGATGGGAGCAGGAGGCCGGATAATAAACGCATCGCACACGGCTATTCAACGTGCCATTTCTGGTCGAATTTCGAAATCGGCGATCTAAACTTCTGGAGGAGTAAACAGTACCGCGATTACTTTGACCATCTAGACCGCGCGGGAGGTTTCTTTTACGAGCGCTGGGGCGATGCGCCGGTGCACAGCGTAGCCTTGGCGTTGTTCGAGGACAAGTCCAAGATACACTGGTATGTCTACAGTCCTCCTTGCTATCCCGTTGCATGGAAGTCTCATGAGAACACAGGTTCCGCGACATCGGCTACCAACACATCCCCTTCTTCAACTGCCCCAACAACCCCAAATGCTCGGGCTGCGTAACTGGCCGCTTCACCGACGGCGAAAAATGGCTAAACCGCGAGGACTGTCGCCCACTATGGTTTAAATACGTGGGCATGGACTAGCTCTCTTCCCCCCTCGGAGTGCTTCGTCGTTTAGCGCCTGACCGCTCCAGAGCTAGGTGGATGGATGTATAAATACGATGCTGCTGTATAGAGTTTTCATAGCCGGCTAGGGGCAGGGAATTTGCATTGGGACATGATGGAATTTGTTAGCATGGCGTTATGACGCCATATGACTTGCTTAGGCGGGCTCGTTTGAGCACTCTAGGCTTTATGTATCATAGTTCGGATGAAATGATGAGAATGATACCCGATACATACTGCCTACAGTTGGATGTAAGCTTGATGGCGTGGGATTCCATGCATGAAGAAGCAAGGAGAGCCGGGCGCCCGCCTTCAATCGATTTCACCACAGCATGATTCGTGACGCGTTAGCAAGTGCAAAACCAAAAATGGGAATTCTGTACAACGGCTACAGCGGAATGCCGCTCTCTCCTCTAATGCTGCTACGACCCCATGCACCGATTCAACCCCGCCGCATACCTAGATAGCTTGTAGAGAAAACATCGCAGTAGTGATACAGCGTCCCATCCCTCCTTTTCGTCGGTTCTAGTAGTGAGAAATCAAAATTGTGGTGACATGTACAGGTGATTGTGCTTGCGCGTGCTCGTGTTGCGCTTCATCGCTGGGAAGGGGACGGGGGATATGCGAGTTGCTTCTATTTGTCGTCGGGGTACATGGTCTCCTTCAGCGGGACGCCGAGCTCCTCGCGTATCGGCTCGAGCTCCTGGAGGTATTCTTCATACTGGCCCTTGTTCTCGACCTTGTATTTGATGCCTGGCGACGGTGTTAGCAAGCGTGCAGCAAGCGGTTGTTTAGGCCGAGAGAGCGGCACCCAGGGCCGCTAGAGTAGAGCTTCGATGGAGCCGGTGATGGTGTTGGATGGCCCAAAGCGCGTCACAGGGGGAGAACCTACCCTCGAAGACTCGGACGGCGGAGGGGAAGTCGTTGACGCGACGGGCAGCGCGGAGGGCAGCGGTGATGACGGAGGGCGAGGGGACGAGATCGTAGGCAAAGCAGTTGTTGAGGTTTCGCTGGAGTTTTGTCAGCTTGTTCGGCGGGTGCTCCGGTTTGAGCTCTTTCGCGCTCGTTCGAGCGCATCCGGCGATCGCTCGGGTGATGCCGGCGGTCCTTATAAGCCGTGCGACAAACATACCTGGAGCTCAAAAACATCGTTCACCTTGTCGAACTCCTTCTCATACCTGCGATGCAGAAAGACGAGTCAGCAATGTAGGTCTGGACAAGCTCAATGGCGGCCAATGGCGCCGTCGCCGGCCACGGGAGCCTCCTTCCTGCTCGGCCACGACGGCGGCCGCGGGGGCATCATACCTGGCAGTAAACTCCTCGAACGTCTCCTCGGCGTGCTGGTCGCTGCATCGGATGGCCGACTGCGAGAATGGCCGCGGCGCGCTCCATGCAATGGGGCTGGCTCGGTGGGCCGGAGCTCGCACGCCCACTCGACTGACCCTCGATGCGGCGCGCACGAAGGACATTGCGGGTGTCAATGGCCGGGAGGGAAGCTGCAGGAGCAAGTACAGAGGCGGGCGGGCGGGTTAATAGGGCGGCGGCGGCGTGGGCTCTGGTGGTGTCGGGCGGGCTTCTTCAGACGAGGTTGGGCTTGGAGTTTTCGCTCGCCCTGTCAGTGGCATGATTGAGGAGCCGGGTCGTCGGAGACGCCCGGGCGCGCGTCACGTGACAGCGGCTCTCCCGGCTGCTAGCCGTTCCTGGCGCGTGCCGACCCTCAACACCACGAGCGTGCAATCTTCTCCCCAGTCCTCACGCCATGTACGCTTCGATACAGATGCAAGATAATACGATGAATTCGCCTAGCTAATGAAGGACCTCGGCTGAAATGGTATACCCTCCGAGCAGAACCTCTATCCCGAACATGCTACCGTCCATTAACCCACCAGTGCAATGCGCCGCCGCGGAAGAGGCCGACCGCATCCCGACACCCACCCCCTGCTCTGTCGTGCCTCAGAAATGAGGAGTGTTGAGCGCCATGACGCACAGTAGCCCAGAAATCAATCCCGCGCTCGGCAGCGTCAGAACCCAGCCGCTGAAGATCCACCCGAGCTGCCTCCAGTTGACGGCTCCGAAGTCGTAATTCATCAGGGCGACTCCCATGACTCCGCCCGTCAAGCACTGCGTGGTTGAGACCGGAAGAGAGAGACGCGATGCGAGCAGGACCGTGATGGCCGCGCCCAGCTCGACAGAGAAGCCTCGAGTCGGCGACATCTGCGTGATCTTGTTGCCCAGCGCACGCATGATGTGATAGCCATAAAACCAAAATCCGAGACCCAGCAAGAGACCTGCTACGACGAGGAACCAAACAGGAGTCGGCGCCTTGGTTTCCACCGCGCCCTTCTGATACGTCTCGTACACGGCTGCCCAGGGACCAACAGCGTTGGCCACATCGTTTGAACCGTGCGCAATGGACATCATCATGGCCGAGATGACTTGGCAGTAGGTCCACAGATGCTCAACGCGAACATCGTAGCGGTGCGCTCGCGCATGGATTGCTTGAAGCAACTCACTGTCGTGCGTGATAACGTCCACAGTAACACCTTACATTGTCAGCAGTGCAGCAATGCCGGCCCAGTTTTCTCACTCACCATGCAGGAGACCGAACTTGAAATATCCCCACCAGCGTTGAGGGTTGGCCCAGGAGAGCCCCTTGACCGGAGTGATCCAGCGCTCGTATGGCTCGTTCCTGCGCCTCCGTGTCAGAGGCGCAGCCGCAGCGGCATCTTCTTTCGACCGCTCTTCCAAGGACAGGGCCTTCTCGTGATCTTCAGGAAGCTTCGCTGGGGCGTGGCCATTGTTGTTATCCGGCTTTTGGATACCGTCCTCACTGGCTGCATGGGCCCCTTCGGCACTTCGTCGACGCACCTTCTCCTCGTCATGGCGTCCGGCGCGGACCTCGCCATATGCGTCCTCGTAGTAATTGACGACGTACTCTTCGCCCTTACCAGGGAAGTAGAGCGAGACGTTCTCCTTCCGCAGAAGAGGACCGAGAGGGACGTGCCAGATCCTGAGCCGCGGATCCTTCCTAATGAGCTTGCGCTCGAAGAAAGGCATGAAGAAAACGTAGACAATGGCAAGGACCCCAAAAAAGACGCCGAGGATAATTCCCGCGGCTTTTCCAGCTCCAAATTCCTCAAGAGAAGGCGCAGTTGGTGCCTCGACGACGATGAAGAGAGCGAGGATCGACGCCGTGAAGGCGAAATAGAATGGGATCACTCGCATCGCCATTTTGAACGAATCCTTGCGTTCCAGCACACCGTACTTTAGAGTGCCGAAGAGCACTGCTGAGAAAGCGGCTGCCAGGAGAGGAGCAATAGCCCAGGACGCTGCGACTTGCGAGACGGAACCCTTGTCCCACGCCCACTTGATAGGAGCACCGCTTGCAAAGCCTACGCCGATCAAAGCGCCAACAACAGTCTGAGTGGTAGACACTGGGAAACCCTATCAGAAGTATCAGCTAGCTGTTCAGTGGGCAGAGGGTTGCATATGCGTACCATTCGTGTAGCAACCATTAGCCAGGTGGCACTGCCAACTTCGGCACATCCCATGGCGAGCATGAGCGTGCCTGGATGAACCCCATCCTCTTGGAAGCGATTAATCGAAATGATGCCGTTCTTGATAGTGGAAGTGACACGGGCTCCGAGAGCAACGGCTCCGACAAATTCGGTGATAATCGAAAGGAACCCGACTTGCACCATGGTCAGGGTCTTGGCCGCCACCGAGGCTGTTCGCATGTCAGGACCGCTCGCAATATCAAAGAAGCACCATGGAGAAACCTACTGGCGTATGAGTTGGCGACATCGTTGGCACCGTTACCGAAAGAGCTGAAAACGAAGGCGATGGTTGTGAGGGCGAGAATCCAATCGTACTTGGCGGTGATCGGAGGAGCCATCTTGGATCGATGGGAATCTCGAGGATCTGTAAAAGAGTATCCGGAAGCGCTGCCAGAGACTTCCCTTGCACGACCCGGGTATGCTCGTTATATACAAGGCATCCGCGAGCAGTTGCCACAAATAACCCACGCCGGAGTTCCCACCACGACAAGCCTGGGTGGCAGCGTCAAGACTTTGCCCAGCGCAAGGGCCCTCGTCGCCGAGGCTCGTGTTTCTGCCATCATGGCATCTTCGCTATCCTCACGTGTTGGATGGACCACAGCACGAAGTCTGGACCATTCAAAGCCGCAATGCTCTCACGCCAAGGCTGCCTTAGTACGGGAGCCAAGCGGACGTCGTTCGCTGCCAAGCGTTTCCGCCGCCTTGGAGCGCTCCACGCCCTGCCGCCGGAATCAGCCAATAGGACTACGCTATTTAACCACGTTTTGGATCGTTGGTGTCTTACGCTTCACCACTGTCGTATCCTTTCTGCCTTTCCTGCGCCAAGACATGCTCTCCGTCGCTTCTGCACGGAATACCCGAAGATGGGCTGCCTCTCTGCAGACGTCAAATCGATTCGGACACCCACAAGTGCTCCACGCGGTGTCATTGCGTCAGTATGAGTGGTCGTCTGTTTGAAATCACGTGTGGAGGCCCCCCCCCCCCGCTCAGCTACTATCGTAATGGTGAGTCTCATTTGCCCCGTGCCCTGCAGCCTCCACACTGTTGTACGTTTCCTCATCATGTCATTCTTCGCTTGTTTCCGAAGCCCTCTGCAAACTTTTTCAATCAGCAGAGGTGCTCCCAAATCTCTCGTCGCGAGGCTCCTGCGGCAACTTGTTACGACAGCGGCTTACGACTCCGAGCCGGACTATCACCGGCGAGTATACTGTTTAGGATGACCGCCGAGAATGCCCTTAAGTGGTCCATCGGGAGGATTCTACGCCCCACAGGATCGATGCCCCCCGGGGAAACGTGGATCCTGCACGTGTATGCACGACGGCCATCTGCTGGAACCAAGGCGTGCGAACACGTTCCGCTCAGGGCTAACAGCAGAGACACCAAGCCCTACGGCATGTCACTCTCCTCCTTGCGCAGGGCAACCAAGCGAGATCCTCAGCGGTACCAGAATCGCCAAGAGCGTGGAGAGTACCCGTGTTTTCCGCCATACCAGCTACCAGGACGCGCTCCTGGTCGACCAGGACTCTAGGCATGACAGACTTCCGCTTCAAGAATCGCAGGGTCTTTCAATGCGGGCGTCAATTAGTCGGCTCCACCAATAGAGCGCGTTGTGTGCGTCTGGCAGTGTTTCCTAAATTCTCTTGGCCATGGATGGAGTGCCGGATCTAGGCCGAGAGCGCGCCGCATTTAACAAAGGCGCTCGTGAAGGACGGGAGAGAATGTGTCGAGGCATGTCACTTACTGGTAGATGCCAATCTTTCTTCGCAAGCTGTCTCAGTCGCTCATTCGCGTCGAAAGACGCTCCAGCACAGTCGCGGTGCTTCGCCAACCATCACGAAGCTCGCCGACAACTCCCCTGAGCGAAACGCCTCGCCACTGTTCCTCCCCTCGCGCATCGGGTTCACCGAAGAATCTCATGTTTCCAAGCTGGGTGCTAAGTCACTTCGTCTCTAGAGTATGCTCCTCGTCTGGCGCCTCCACACGGTTCCAATCTCGTTCGTCATCGTCTTCTGTCACATCATTTCAACAAACCATTCTGACCCAGCCAGTTGAATGATCTACTGCTCTCGGTCACTCCATTTTGCTCACAGTTGAGTATCCCGCTCCTTTCTTTTAAGCCTCTCCCTCCATGCGGGCTTTTCTCCCTCCCCATTTCTGTTGCTCTAATGGCTCCTTAAAGGCTTATAATTCGCGCACATCACTTTCGGCTTGCGCTCAGATTAAGCTCGGTGTCCGTCGTAGCACCATCCCCTAGTTGATATTGCGTACATGCGCAACCCTAGAGCCGGATTCATACCGTCATGCAAGCCGAACAGACGGATTCCTACTTCTGGCCCAACTTTGGGTTCCGCTCCGCTGTCCCTTATGTCCATGAGCTCTAATTTAGGGCAGCCGTGCCCGGACAGCACGTGGTATTGGCAGCGCACTGATTGGGCGGGGCGGGGGAGTATCACTCCTTCCTCTTTACGGCGATAGGTGGCTCCCGTAGTAGCACCCATTGCGTAAAAGGATGCAACGACAAGGTGAGAACGTAGAAAGCAGAGTGACAGCAAGCGTGTGGAGTGAGTGCCGTGGGGTTGGCGACATCGATACGATGGAACAGAGAGATTGATTAGAATGAGAATATATAACACCGTACCGTTCTGGACAAAGTATTCAAGATCTGAATCAAAACTCCAAGGGCAATCCTCACCTAGTAAACTTCTATAGGCGGCAAGGCGTGCTGAATGCGTCAACTTGTTGCGACTTCAGGTTGGCATAATAGGGCAACATGCACGGTTTCGACATAACGTCCTGATATGAGTATAAGCCCTAGAGACCATGGGCGCATGGCGAGTCGGGAAAATGTGTGCACGCAGACGCGAGCATATTCCAAACCGAACCGATTGAGAGTACATAATTTGTGTTTAGTCCTGTAGACGGCTACACCACAAAGCAAATCCGAATCTAGCAGACCCCACCCTACGCCAGCACATCGCCCAATGCACGCAGGTCCCCTAATCTATCGCCATCAACTAGTCTAACCCCATCCTAGCCAACCCACCTCCTCGCACTCCTAAACAACCTCCCCCAAGGCCCCACCTCCCCCCACTCCTCCATCTTCCCTCTAGGGATATAACTGCCCACCTCCCTCAACACGGTGCGCTCGGGATGCGGCATAAGCGCGAGCACCCTTCCATCCTTACTCCTCACGCCCGTAATCCCCTTCGGACTGCCATTCGGATTGAACGGATATTGCTCCGTCGGCTTGGCATAGTTGTCGATATACCGGAGTGAAACCATGCCTTCGTTGAGAAGAGTTTCAGGGTTGTGAGAAGATGTAAGCGAGGGAGGGAAGTGTGCGCGGCCTTCGCCGTGCGCGGTCACGATAGGAAGGGTACTGCCGTGCATGCTGTGGAGGAAGACGGAAGGTGGCTGGGAATTTGTCTTGGGGTCCATGACCTCAACCATGCAGACGCGGGCCTCGTATTGTTCGCTCTCGTTCCTTTCAAAGCTGGGCCAGAGGTCTGCACCAGGGATCAGCTCCTTCAACTTGGACAGGAACTGGCAGCCGTTGCAGACACCGAGCGTAAAGGTATCGGGCCGTTCAAAGAATGTCTGGAACTCTTTGCGCGTGTTGGGATGTAGCAGGACGGATTTCGCCCAGCCTTGACCAGCTCCGAGGACGTCGCCGTACGAGAAGCCGCCGCAGGCAGCAAGACCAACGAAGCCTGCGAGCGAGACGCGTTCGGAAATGATGTCTGTCATGTGGACGTCGATGGCGGAGAAACCGGCCATGTGGAAGGCGAAGGCCATTTCGGCCTGGCCGTTCACGCCCTCTTCTCTTAGAATAGCTACTCTGGGTTTCGAAGTAAAGGCCGAGGAAATGGTCGCCTTGAACGGGAGAATGTGGTCCTTGGGATTGTAGGTGAGGCTGTAATATAAACCGGGGTCTTTATCGTCCACAATATTTTCGAATTCCGCATCGGCACAGGCGGGGTTGTCGCGCAGCCGCTGTATCTGATGCGAAGTAACCGCCCATTGCTGCTGCAGTGCTCTTCGCGAGTTCCTGTAGATGACTTTCGAGCCGAATGCAAATGAAATCTCCTGCTTGTGCGCTTCCGGTACGCGTCCAATCTTCTTGATCATGCCGGGTGGCGGGCCGCATGTCGCAAAGCAGCTCTTAAAGTGGACCTCATCCTTCTTTCTCACCTGGAAGACAGCGCCCAGCTCCTCGTTGAATAGCGTCTCGATGATGTCCTTGGTGTCGCCAGATCGCGAAATGCCGTCGAGCATGATCTCTAGCCCGCATCGTCCAGCAAACATCATCTCTACTAATGTTGTGAAGAGGCCTCCGTCAGATCGATCGTGGTATGCCAGCACAATTCCAGATTCGTGGAGTTGCTCGACGGCGTCATAGTAGTCCTTGATGATATCGGGGTCGTAGACATCGGGCGCTTCATCGCCCACCTGACCAAATGTCTGTGCTAGAGCAGAGCCGCCCATGTTCTTTTTTCCCGCTGCGAGGTCCACAAGCATTAAGATGGTCTCGCCAACATCCTCCAAGCGCTCGAGAGCAGGAGTCCAGGTTCGGTCGATCCGGTCAACTGGTGCGAATGCTGTGATGACCAGTGACATGGGTGCTGTCACTTCTTTGCCCTCTTTCGTTTCCCGATCGGTCCATTTCATCTTCATGCTCATGGAGTCCTTTCCTACGGGTATTGAGATACCTAGTCGAGGACACAGATCCATTCCTATCGCTTCCACGGCCTCGTACAAGGCAGCACCTTCGCCGGGGTGGCTGCTGGCGGACATCCAGTTTGCTGAAAGCCTGACTCTTGACAGCCTGTCAAAAGTGCTCGCCGCAGCCAGATTCATGAGCGATTCCGCAACAGCCATGCGTGCGGAAGCGGCTGGGGAGATAAGCGCAAGTGTAGGCTTTTCTCCTATGGCCATTGCCTCTCCGGTCCTGACGCCAGACATCAAAGATGTAGCCGTTACCGATACGTCTGAGACGGGCACCTGCCACTTCCCAACCATTTGGTCACGAACTGTCAAGCCACCAACAGTACGATCGCCGATTGTGATTAAGAAGGACTTGGAGCCAACAGCAGGGAGCGTAAGCACTCGGTCCACAGCCTCTTGTAGCAGTCCATCCCTTGGTACTCCCGGAAGATACATCGAAAGGCTACTGTCAAATGCAGGCAATCTAAGCCTCCGCGAGTTGACGATGCGGGACATCTTTGGTGGCTTTCCAAAAAGGATCGGCATAGGTAGGTCGATCGGTCTCGAGGTTTCTTTGTTCTCTCTGTCCGTGAGGACAAGGCGCTGCTCCCGGGTGGCAATGCCTACGACGGAGTATCCGCATCGTTCTCGGTTGCAGATGCGCTTAAAGAGTTCCAGATCATCGGGACCAACCGCCAGCACGTACCGTTCTTGAGACTCGTTACACCATATCTGCAGAGGACTCATTCCCCGATCGGCACTATCGACCTCTCGTAGTTCGAAAACGGCACCTAGGCCGGAGTCATGGACGAGCTCCGGCAACGCATTTGAAAGTCCGCCGGCTCCAACATCATGAATGAAAAGAATCGGATTCTTCTCGCCCATAGAGCGACATGTGTCAATAACCTCCTGAGCTCTTCGCTGGACCTCGGGGTTGCCTCTCTGCACGCTCGCGAAATCAAGCTCCACCTTTCCCTCTCCAGACTGAACACTCGACGCTGCACCGCCGCCAAGCCCAATTAGCATAGCTGGTCCGCCTATTACCAGTAGATGTGAGCCAGGCGGCACAATATTAGGATCCTTGAGCGCGTGTTGTGGCCTGACATTTCCAACGCCACCAGCGATCATGATGGGCTTGTGGTAGCCTCGAACTTCTGTTTCTTTCTCATTCGTGAAAACCCGCATGAGCAGTGTCCTGAAGTAGCCGATGGTACAAGGTCGACCGAACTCGTTGTTGAACGCAGCGCTGCCGATGGGCGCTTCGATCATAATGTCCAAACTACTCGCAATATGCGGTGGCTTCCCCACATCTCGCAGTTCCCAAGGGCGATGGAATCCTGGGATCAGAAGATCGGATACGGTGAAGCCGGCCAGACCAGCCTTTGGTTTCGAACCACGCCCTACGGCACCTTCGTCTCTTATCTCGCCGCCTGAACCTGTCGCAGCACCCGGAAAGGGCGACACGGCCGTTGGGTGATTGTGTGTCTCTACTTTGCACAGTATATGCACCGTCTCTTTAGTTCCGTGCCACTCGCCGGTGATCGGGCTGGGCGACCAGAAGCTTGCGTCCTCTCCCTTAAGAACGGCCGCATTGTCGCTATACGCACTCACCACGTGCTGCGGATGTTTCTGATGGGTGTTTCGAATCATGCCGAATAGTGAATAGCCCTTCCGCATCCCATCAATTGTGAAGTCCGCATTGAACTGCTTGTGCCTGCAGTGCTCGGAGTTGACCTGAGCAAACATGAACAGCTCGACATCGACCGGCCCTCTCTTCAACTCCTGTGTATAGGCCTCTACCAGATATTCAATCTCCGATTTGTCCATCGCCAGCCCAAGCTCTTGATTCGCGTGTTCCAGCGCAGCCTGAGGGCTGCTATACTCGTCGAAACTTATGGTCGTCGCTTGTGCAGGCTCGTGCTCGCTGAAAATGAGGTCTAGATTCGGGGCTTGACGGCTTATGGTCTGCGTCATTCGATCGTGGAGCGCGTCTCCGTTCGGAATCGAGTCAGCTTCTGGTGTCTTCTCGAAGGTGGCTGCGATAACCATGCCGCGTTCGATGCGCTTTACCGAGTTCTCGAGCGTGCAAGTCCGCGCGATCATGGTGGCCAGCGAGCTCCACGGCGAAATTGTGCCGGGCCGAGGGCAAATGTAGAACATGGCCGTATCGTTGTCTCTCGGCTCGCCATTGCGGTGGACTGCGTCGACTAAAGTTTGGGAAAGACGGTCCTGGAGATCAGGATATTCGCCGTAATGTAGTATCTGCTCCAGCGTGTTCAATTCGTTCCCGTCCAGCTCTTTCAGAGGATTCACGAAATGGACCCATAGCGCGCGAACTTCCTTTGCGCCAATGGCTTGGGCAAGGCGTTTGAGGCGGAAATCACAGAAGGCTAAAGAGCCCGGGAGTATAAGATAGGGACTCTCGGCCGACGCCATGTTGAATGCCAGAAAGGGAAGCAGGCGTCGTGGAAGAGTGAGGGAACGTGCGTGGTGGGGGAGATCAGTCGTCCAAAAATTTGGAGGGGCATGACGCCACGTGTGGGGCAAACTGTGGCGTTAACCATCGTTCGAAGCGGCACTTTCGCAAGGAACACTGGGTTGTTGCAAGGGGAGTGTGGCATATTATTATAATGTAACTCTATTTGCTCCATTACAATCGGTAGAGACCACCAAAAGGGCGAGGACCCTCGGCGCCTTCCTCTGGTGGAGGATCGAATGCATCGCTATCGTAGTCCTCGTCTGCTGCCCAGATACCATCCATATCCTCATCCTGTTCGTCCTCGTCGTCGCCCTCGTCCTCATCGTAATCTTCTTCCACAGCGTCTTCGTCACCTTCATTCAGAATCGTCGCAGCCGTATCGGGTATCTCCGTCATATCTTCAGGTACTTCGAATTCTTCCTCTTCTGGGTTCGCTGCCTCTTCCTGCTCGGCTCCCTGTGCCGCCAGCGCCTCCAATTTCTCGAATGCATACTTTGGATTCCTTGCTGCCCACCGGACGCTATGCATGACTGCATGCTCTTTCGCCTTCTTGATGTGGATTTGTTTATTGTAGACTTCTTCTTTGTAGGTTTTGTAGATTTCCTTGTCGTCCCAATTTTCCGGCCACGAAGCGACACGCTCGTAGATGGAGTTGTCTGGTGTCTCGCCGCCAAGGATCTTATTCATTTTATCCTTTAGGATGACGGTTGCCTTCGCCCAGGTGCCCACATGATACCATCCTTGAAATGTTGGAGCGCACGTTGTGCGGATATCCTCCGTGTCTAGAATGCGACGGATGATCGGATCGGTGATGTCGCAGAACTGGAAGAGATTGCCCGTATGAGAGACGTTTACGCCGTCGAACGTATGCTGCGTCTCCAGCTCCTTTGTCGACATGCGGGTCAAATGCCGAATATGCTTGTCATAGCCGGCCCAATGCTTTGGTCGCCCCGTCTTGAGGTATGACAGAAACGAAACGGTCTGGTACTTTCGATAAGCTGGGTTCTTGCGCGGATCGAGACCCCATTTGACAAGTGCCTCCCGCCAAGGCCCGCTCTCGAAGAAATAGCCACAGTAGACTGCGGCTTGCCTCATCCGATCCCGTTTGTCCCAACCAAGTCTGTTGAACAGCATGTGGCGGGTGATGATAGGCCGGCGTTCAAGCTCGGCTCTGATATTGGCGATCAAGGCTTGCAGGTAGGGAGTGAGGCTCGTCTCTGGAGGTAAGTTCGGCTTTGGTCTCATGGGAACGGTTTCAGCGGTGGACTTTATGATAGTGTAGCCGCTGTAGGCCAGGCTCCTCTGCAGGTTGACCTCGCCGCGGTCATCGTCCGTGTACTTGACATGTGGATTCTGCTGGTACCTGGATAAGTGTCAGTATCCAGTGACATGCAGAATGTGCTCAGCGATCATACCGGTAATTAAAGGCTACAAGCATTTGAAGGAACTCGGCGGGTGGCCCAACATCCTTGGTTAGGTCCGCCCCGGGGGCTGTGTTGAGGTTGAAATTCTTCAACCGATTGTCTACTATGGGTTAGTTGAAGCCGTTTCCCACCGGGCGGCATGAACTGCTTACAGTCGAGCGGCATCAGGCTGTCCCTAATATTGGCCATGGTGGCGCTCGTAGACGAAGCATACTGGATATCGGGTAGATCTAGACCGTTAGAAGCTGCAATACGCAATACAAGAGGAGCCTGCTCACTTCGGAAGCGATGCGTCTCATCGATGACCCCGGCCACGGAGACGGCATACTTGGACGCATTGTCTTGCAAACTGCGGAAGATGGCTGCTGCGTCCACGTATGCGTTCTTCGTAGGCTCTGGAGCAGGCCTCTTCTCCACGTCGTGGACGGCTAAGAACGGGCCTGAGGAGCCACGCTTCCGTTTGCGGCCCGTCCGCTTGGGCACCGTCACCTTTAGAAGCAGGTTGCTGGTGGGCACAGGCGTGGAGAGCAAACGCTTGGCGAAGGGGTCGTCCGGCCGGAGAGACGCTGATATGAGTTTCGGCAGCTCGCTCTCGCCGTCTGCGTTGCGTCGCGGCTCCAGCTTCAACCTCAGGCCCTGGATGGCGTCAGTGGGCTCCCTCTTGTGCCACTGGGGGGCTCCCTCCTGACCTTGCTCAGTTTGACGGGGCCTCCGAGCGAGGCGATGCCTTTGTCGACGTTCTTGATGATGCAGGGGTGCTCGACGACGGATATTGCGCGCGACGGGATCGGTAGCCATGGCGCGGGCCGGCCGTCGTCTAATGGGCTGACGGTGGCATGCTCGCTATCCATGGGGGCTGCACTCTGCCCCCAGCCGCGGCTCTGGCGATGCGCAGT
The DNA here is from genome assembly GCF_010094035.1 of Trematosphaeria pertusa. Lineage (NCBI taxonomy): Eukaryota > Fungi > Ascomycota > Dothideomycetes > Pleosporales > Trematosphaeriaceae > Trematosphaeria > Trematosphaeria pertusa. Next base: position 972,953 of record NW_022987222.1, on the reverse strand, counting down.
GCTGCTCTCTGCTTTTGAGTGTTGGCGGGCTGGCGGGGTGCTGGGCGCTCGGGCCCCTAGCTAAGCCGGACTAGTGAGATGGTCCACAACGCTCTCCTCTCTTCACCACCCCCGTTGATGCACGCCTGTCTTGCCTCTCCGCGAGCCTAGAGCACTCCCTCGTCCTCTTCACCCTTCATTACCCGCGCTGTCGTCACCGCGGCCGCCTCGCCTCGCCCCGCGTGCAGCTGCCCAGGCGCCCCCCGCGCCTCCTAGCCCCTCGACTCGCCGTCCGCCGTCGATCCTCCCAAGCTTCTTCAGCACCGCGCCCACCTGCATCCCACACGCCGCCGTCATCCATGTCTGTCTGACCAGAGAGCCTCCACCGCTGCTGAGATTACCTGGTCGCGCGTCTGCATCGCCGTCATTGGCGCTGTTGGTTGCTTTCCGCCGCGGCCCCTCGAGAGGCCTGCCTCGCCTCTATTCGGACCGTGTCATCGACTGTCTTCGCGAACGCCCGCACCGCTTGACGAGCATCCGCGCCGCCCATGACAATGAAAGGCTTTAGACAGCGAGTTGTAAGGAACCCCTCCCCTCTCGTCGCCATCTTCCCCCACCCGCGTGCGCCTGTCCAGCCTGGCCCCTCGAATTGCGCAAACAACTAACCGTTTCAGCACGAACAGCTCTCTCGTGCCAAGAGCGAAAAGTCAACCAAGAAGAAAGACTCGAGTTCCGGCACCTCGTCGCCGTCGCATGGTGCTTCCAACTCGCCATCGGGCTCCGCACACGCTACCCCCTCCTCCTCCCAGACCCAGCTGATAGACTCGCGTAACAAGCCTCTTCCCTCGGGTGATGGTGCGGGAACCCCGAATTCACTGCAGCCTGGACCGCCGGGCGCGCCCAATTCCTTGGGCGGCGGCCCGCATTTCGGCGGACAGCAGGGCATGATGGGCATGGGCGGTGCTGGCAGCGCTGGCGCTTCCGGCCCCGGAACACCTCACAGAGGCGGCCAACCGTTGGCGCCCAGTGTGATCATCAGTCCCAGTGCTCCTGTGAGTCTAATCGTGATTGATCCTCTATGTAGGGCCTTGGCTGACACGAACCACAGCACATTCCTCCACCGGGCGCGGCCGAAACCATGCCTGGCGATCTCCTCCCGCCTAAGGCAGGGCAAAAGTCCTTGATATTCGACCGTCTGCAAACTACGCCCAAGGATAACGTGGAGGGCATTCGGACGCCTAAGCGGCAGCACTCGTCAAGGTTCGACATCTCAGATCAACGCCAGCGTGAACTAGAAAAGCTCCCAGGATTCCACGAGGTGCCTCCCAACAAACGCGAGGAGCTGTTCATGCAGAAGATTGATCAGTGCAACATTATCTTCGACTTCAATGATGCGAGCGGGGACATGAAATCGAAGGAGATCAAGCGTTTGGCATTGCACGAGCTGCTCGACTACGTCGCGAACAACCGTCAAGTCATCACCGAGAGAATGTACCCTCGTGTGGTGGAGATGTTCGCGAAGAACTTGTTCCGACCCATCCCGCCGCCCATGAACCCGCAAGGGGAGGCTTTTGATCCCGAAGAAGACGAGCCGGTGCTCGAGGTCGCATGGCCGCACATCCAGGTTGTGTACGAGTTCTTCCTCCGCTTCATCGAAAGTCAAGACTTCAACACCAACATCGCCAAAGCGTACATTGATCACAGCTTTGTGCTGAACGTGAGTCTATCCCATGTTACGTAATCTGAATGCTTCCTGACGTCTGCTAGCTCCTTGAACTGTTCGACTCTGAAGACCCTAGAGAACGTGACTTTCTGAAGACCACCCTCCACCGTATTTACGGCAAGTTCCTAAACCTCCGCTCCTACATCCGCCGCTCGATAAACAACGTCTTTTTCCAGTTCACGTACGAGACCGAGCGCTTCAACGGCATCGCAGAACTCCTCGAAATTCTTGGCTCCATCATCAACGGTTTCGCCCTGCCGCTGAAGGAGGAGCACAAGCTGTTCCTTACCAGAGTGCTGATACCCCTACACAAAGCAAAGGGCCTCAGCATGTATCATCCGCAGCTGGCCTACTGTATAGTGCAGTTCTTGGAGAAGGATGCGGCCTTGACCGAAGAGGTAGTAAGTCCCCCCCTTTTCCTTTTGCAACTAGGCTAAGATCAATAGGTCGTCCTGGGTCTGCTCCGATACTGGCCGAAGGTGAACAGTACCAAGGAAGTCATGTTCCTGAACGAAGTGGAAGATATTTTTGAGGTCATGGATCCTGCCGAATTCGCAAAGGTCCAAGAGCCGCTTTTCAACCAGCTGGCGAAGTCGGTTGCCAGTCCGCACTTCCAAGTCGCCGAACGAGCCCTCTACTTCTGGAATAATGAGTACTTCTGCAATCTCGTGAGTGACAACGTTGAGGTCATCTTACCCATCATGTTTGCTCCCCTATACGAGAACTCGAAAGGGCACTGGAACCGGTACGTGATCCCCTAGAATTGGCCGACCTGGTACTCACACGTCATAGAACCATTCACGGCATGGTGTACAACGCCATGAAGCTCTTTATGGAAGTCAATCCGCAGCTGTTCGATGATTGTTCGCATGACTACGCCGAATCCCAGAATAACGCCAGCGAGCGGCAGCGGAACCGACAGAGCCGATGGGAGAAGCTCGAGAAGCTGGCCGAAGCACGAAAGAGCGGAAAGCTGGCTGATAACAAGGCAGCATCAACGTCATCCAAAGTTAGCTCACCGATCCGATTAGACGACTCGGATCCGCTGAGCCAGGGGCGACTGGAGGCGCTTCGGCTCCAGGACGACGGGCTGGCGTCCAAAGACAGGCGGCCGAAAGACTTCGAGCGACAGAGCAGCCAGACTTCGGTACGTTGATTCTTAAGTCCTTAGAAATCATGACGAGCATTTTCTATGGCCGGATCAGTGTACTTTTAGTTCTATCCCTAGATTCCTAGGTCTTTCCCGTTGTCAAGAATTGCATTTGGGTTCGGGTTGATCTGACTTGTCTGTGCTTGCGCTTTGCAGCGGCGGCACCATTCAGCGCAGGAGGATCATCACTCACATCACCGGCGGTCGTCCGGCAGTCGACCTCGCAGCAACAGTCGCCCCAGCTCGGCAGGCAACGTCTCTCGCAGCAACGGGCCTGTTCGCACCAGCTCTGGCGGGACGAGGGCCGCCTAGTAATTTCTCTTCCCCTTCGCAACATGTATGTTTCCTTCTCCATGGCGCTATCGCTATCGACCCTTCTATCTCTTTGGACTTGGCCGCCCGTCCAGGCTGCAGGCTGCCGGTTTTCTTCGTTCAGCCGGCGAAAAGCGCAAGGGATTTCGTAGGGTGTTATGGGAGTCGGGTTTTGCACAGGCGGTTGGAGATGACGCGGAGATGGGCGACTGGCTTGGCCTTTTTCCTCAGACTTGATAGACTTGGAATGTAAAGATTCACCTGGGCGTGGCCTTGAAGATTTCCGGCTATCGTGGCCAAGTGCAGCGCCTGGGGCCTGGCCTGGGGCCTGGGCGTCCGCGGAATCCGTCTCGCGAATCAGGGCGGGGCTCAGATCTATTGAGATCTCTACTCGGTGTCACGAGCGTCAGGATGTGAGATGCACAGATTTCGCCTGTGAAAGGAGCTCGTCTTGGCACTGACGATACCACAGCAAGTCGGCGTGAACGTGCGGTTCAACTCGCGACGACTCCTGGATCAGGAAATTTGACTGCCGGCGGACCAATCAGACGCGCAGCGTAAGCCGCGGCCTGGCGTAAGTCTGAGGCTGGAGTTACGAGCAACGGCGCGGCCAATTTGTCTGCGTTGTGGGACGGGTCGCTCGGAAGACGAGCAATTCATTTCCGCACCCCTTTCCGGCTCGCTGGCAAGAAAAGCCTTGGAACCCCCGGCCATCCACCCCGACCGCACGAGCGAAGCTGCAGGCACGACTCTACCCAAGGTCGCTTCGTCGCTTCGTCGCTTCTTCGTCCTCCTCCCTCCTCCCTCCGCGCCTCTTTCTCGTCGCTCCTTAGGCCGCTGCTTCCGGCTCCTTTCTTTCGCTGTGTTCTACCTTCTGTTTACCAGGCTGCCGCGTCCCTCCTCTCTCCGCGCGAACCTCCCACGACGCCCAATTCCTCCGCACAACGGCACGTCATGTCGACCCCCGACTGGATCGAGCTCGGCGCGCCGACGCTGGATCGCCCCTTCGGTCTGCAGCTCTGGCCCATCTTCGAGAAGACGTTTGAATCCGCGATGGGGTACAAGCCGCAGGACTTCCGGTTCAAGCCGGGCGAGACTCCCATATCAACGCTGAAGTCGTGCAGCGCCGTCTTGATCTCGTACTATATCATAATCTTTGGGGGGAGGGAGCTGATGCGCGACCGGCAGCCCTTGCAGCTTAGCTTCCTGTTCAAGCTGCACAATTTCTACCTCACAGCGATCAGCGGCATTCTGCTCGCGCTGTTTGCGGAGCAGCTGATTCCCATGGTTTGGCGGCATGGCGTTTTCTTCGCGATTTGCGACCACAATGGGGGGTGGACGGATAAGATGGTGGTGCTGTATTATGTGGGTACACGCTCGGATGGCGTTAGAGAGAGAAGACGCTAATACGCGCAGCTCAATTACCTCACCAAGTTCCTCGAGCTGTTGGACACTTGCTTCCTGTTCTTGAAGAAGAAGCCGCTGAGTATGGAATGCCACTTTTTGTGAGATGCGACGAGCCTGCTAATATACGAAGCCTTCCTCCACACCTACCACCATGGTGCGACCGCTCTCCTCTGCTACACCCAGCTTATCGGCAGCACCGCCGTTTCGTGGGTCCCCATTACGCTGAACCTCTGCGTCCACGTCGTCATGTACTGGTACTACTTCCAGAGCGCGCGGGGCATCAAGATCTGGTGGAAGAAGTACATCACCATCATGCAGATTGTGCAATTTGTGCTTGATCTCGGTATGCCCCATTCTATACTCACAATGTCTCTTTCGCTAACCCGCCTCAACAGGCTTCGTCTACTTCGCCTCCTGGACCTACTTCACCTCGACCTACTGGCCCTGGCTCCCCAACGCGGGGAGATGCGCAGGCGAAGAATTCGCCGCCATCGCCGGCATCTGCATCCTCTCGTCGTACCTGCTGCTCTTCATCTCCTTCTATTTCGCCACGTACAAGAAGCCGGTGCCCAAGGGCCGCCGCAGGGCTACAAGCGCGCTGGTCGAGATGAAGGATGAGAAGGTGCCGACGGTTGGTGAAGCGCGACGTAGGCTGTCCCAGGGCGCGCATGCGCTTGCTAACGGGCATGCCACAGGCGCAGCTACACCGAATGGACGAGCGACGAGGAGCCGGAAGGCGTAAAGAGGTGGTTGAGGAGAAATGCGAGCGGTGAGGAAGAGGGCGGGGTCCGCGAGAGTGACGGGGTTACTGAGCCGGATGAAGCGCCAGCTCTGTGAAAGCCTCGGCCGGTCCGCACGGCCCCTTTTTAGTGCAGACCCAGCGGCATCCTTCGATCCTGCTGGAGAAGCGCGTTTTCTCGAAGCTCATGCCATGCATGAGCGAGTCAACGGGAGATACACTTTGGTGCTGAGCTCCCACACTCTATCACGAAACCCAGGAGGGCCGTTTTAGTATTTCCTTGTAATTATTATGCGTTTTGGGGTTGCTTCGTTTTCGGGTCCTCCATCACGAAATGTAGCATCACGGCGGCGTGGATAGACAGGTGTTGGTCTGTCTCGACGGGTACCGCTTTGAGCCATGCCTCGGGAGAGTAGGAATGAGAAGTAATGCATAATTACTGAGAAGCGAGTTGTTCTATGTCTTTTGGTCGGATCCCTGAGGTCTGGGCGGTCGAGTGCCTCTTGCAGAATTAGATGCCTGATATTTCCTCTAGAATTGAGGATGGATGGTTCCCGCAGTGGAAGCCTGAGGTAGATAAGTCGGGGTCGGCGAGGCGGCGGGGGCGTGAAGCCATTGGCTCGCTTGAAGGCGGTGAGGCGGTAATCTTACGGCTCAACCCCACATCAGCCAATAGCAGACTCGTTTGATTTCTTTACCTGCTGACATCATCTCTCGGGGTCTCTGCGACCGCGCTCCCCATCGAGCTTTCGCGACTCTGCACAGCATCAAGGTGGACGCGCCCACCACCTGCACCACCACCCCCGACCTCTATTCCCTAGCTAATGATTGTAATGTACACATGGGCTCTCTAGCCTGCGCCTTCCTTTCCACAATATAATTTCGCTCCTTTGGCGTCTGGATTCTACCAATTCACTGCGCCCGCCGAAGCTAGCCCACCGACCAATGCACTTTCCTTCGAGCACTCTCCCCACCCCACGCAGCTCGACACACTCTACCCCGGCGCGCGCAGCCCATAATAGGCTCTCGGGAACTTCACGCGCTGCGCACTGCTGCACACGGCACCGCCATGGCGGCCCACCATAACTTTGACGCTATGGCGTCGAAGCTGGACGACCCGAACTCAGGTACGGCGCTATACCTGCGCACCTTCGCGGCTTGGAGATGCGCTCGCATCCTGTGGCAGAGAGGGAGAGACTGACGTTTGTGATTTCAGATCTCAGAGTCAAGTCGACTCAGGCCATCGACATCCGGGACAACATCGAGAGCTACTGCCAAGGGCCGCAGTACAGCGCATTCTTGAACCACCTGGTCCCCGTGTTCCTCAAGATCCTCGATGGCAGCCCTGTCTTCATATCCACGTCCCCCGAACAGGTGAGCGGTATAATTGCGGCTTGCAGCGGGGCTCGCATGTCTAACTTTGCCCGCAGCGGATACGGAACTGCATCCTCGAGATCCTGCACCGCCTCCCCATGACACCCGTCGAAGCGGTCGAGCCACACGCGGCGAAGATTGTGGACAAGCTGATGAGCCTGGTCAAGATAGAAAACGAGGACAACGCGGTGCTGTGCATGAAGACTATCATGGACTTCCAGCGACACCAGACCAAGGCTCTTGCGGATTGCGTGCAACCGTTTCTGGACCTGATTCAAGAAATGTTCGAGACGATGGAGCAGGCAGTGCAGGATACCTTCGACAATGCGACCCCGGCGCCGACGACCCAGGGCGTTCCCTCCACGCCGAGCAACCACCAATACTCGCAGTCCCCGCGGCCTGGCTCCCCGGCGACGGCATTGACGTCAGGTTCCGCAGGCGATATTGGATCAGAGCATCAACAGACGCGCATGCTGCTCAAGGGGATGCAGTCGTTCAAGGTCCTAGCCGAGTGCCCCATCATCGTGGTCTCGCTCTTCCAGGCCTATCGGAATGTCGTGAACAAGAACGTAAAAGCTTTTGTTCCGCTGATCAAGAATGTGCTTTTACTGCAGGCAAAGCCCCAGGAGAAAGCACACCAGGAAGCCGAGGCGCAGGACAAGATCTTCACTGGAGTAAGCAAGGAAATTCGCAATCGCGCCGCGTTTGGCGATTTCATAACCGCTCAGGTCAAGACTATGAGTTTCCTGGCCTACCTGCTACGGGTATACGCGCAGCAACTGAACGATTTCCTACCGACCCTTCCGGACATCGTAGTGCGACTGCTAAAGGACTGCCCCCGGGAAAAGTCCGGCGCGAGGAAAGAGCTTTTGGTGGCTATCAGGCATATCATCAACTTCAACTTTCGCAAGATCTTCTTGAAGAAGATTGATGAGCTCCTGGATGAACGGACCCTGATCGGAGACGGCCTCACGGTGTATGAGACTATGCGGCCGTTGGCGTATAGTATGCTCGCTGATCTAATCCACCATCTCCGCGACTCTTTGAACAAAGAGCAAATACGGCGCACCGTTGAGGTCTATACGAAGAACCTCCACGACACCTTCCCCGGCACGAGCTTTCAAACTATGAGCGCAAAGCTCTTGTTGAACATGGCGGAATGCATAGCTAAGCTGGAGCCGAAGGAAGACGCGAGGTACTTCCTGATCATGATCCTGAACGCTATCGGGGACAAGTTCGCTGCAATGAATCGCCAGTATCACAACGCTGTGAAGCTCTCGGCACAATACAGTCATCCTTCGATCGATGCGGCTGAAGAGAACCACATGGCGGTACAAGAGCAACCACCGGATTGGGACGAAATCGATATCTTCAATGCCGCTCCCATCAAGACGTCGAATCCCCGGGATAGGAGCTCGGATCCCATTGCGGACAACAAATTCTTGTTCAAGAATCTTCTGCACGGCCTGAAGAATCTGTTCTACCAGCTCCGCGCTTGTAATCCTGCTAAGATCAAGGAGGAGATTGATGCGGCAAACGCCTCCGCTAACTGGCACGAAGTCTCCTTTGGGTATAACGCGGAGGAGGTGGAGGTTCTCATCAAGCTCTTCCGTGAAGGAGCCAAGGTCTTTCGCTATTACGGGACCGACAAGCCTACTGAGGCGCAGAGTTTGTCGCCCGGCGATCTTATGGCCAACCAGCATATGATGTCAAGCGGGAAGGAAGAGAAGGAACTGCTTGAGACATTTGCTACTGTATTCCACCACATCGACCCGGCCACTTTCCACGAGGTGTTTTCTTCGGAGATACCACATCTGTATGACATGATGTTCGAACACCCAGCGTTGCTCCATGTGCCGCAGTTCCTGCTTGCATCCGAAGCCACGTCGCCTAGCTTTGCCGGGATGCTGCTACAGTTCTTGATGGATCGAATCGAAGAAGTGGGCACCGCAGATGCCAAGAAATCGGCCATCCTACTGCGGCTCTTCAAGCTCTCCTTTATGGCCGTTACGCTATTCTCTGCGCAAAATGAGCAGGTGCTGTTGCCACACGTTAGCAAGATCATCACGAAGTCTATCCAGCTTTCCACAACGGCAGAGGAGCCGACAAATTATTTCCTGCTTCTGAGATCGCTTTTCCGAAGCATCGGCGGAGGACGATTTGAGCACCTCTACAAGGAGATTTTGCCTCTCTTGGAAATGCTCCTGGACGTCTTGAACAATCTGCTACTTACTGCGCGCAAGCCTGCTGAACGGGATCTCTTTGTTGAGTTATCTCTCACAGTCCCAGCGCGTCTGAGCAACCTCCTACCGCATCTGAGCTACCTCATGCGGCCGTTGGTTGTGGCGCTACGAGCTGGTTCCGACCTTGTAGGACAGGGGTTGCGCACTCTGGAGCTCTGTGTTGACAATCTGACCGCCGACTATCTGGATCCTATAATGGCGCCGGTGATAGATGAGCTTATGGCAGCTTTATGGGAGCATCTCCAGCCTCAGCCTTACAGCCATTTTCATGCCCACACTACGATGCGGATTCTGGGAAAGCTCGGTGGACGGAATCGCAAATTCATTACCGGTCCCCCTTCGCTGGAATACAAGCCATACGCCGACGACCAGTCTTCTGTGGATATCCGACTCATTGGCTCCACCAAGGATCGCGCATTTCCAGCAGTGATAGGCATTGAGACTGCGATTGCTAAGCTACACAATCCCCCGAAGAATGCGAAGGAGAAGAAATCCGACCCTTTCCACAAGCAGCAAGCCTTCCGGTTCATCACAGCTCATATCAAACTAATGGTCGGCTTCGACAACCTTCCCGACGACTTCGCGCAGCTTGTGCGTCTCCAAGCCAACGACCTATTCAATAAGAAGACAGACGCCGGATCGGATCTGTTGGCACAGTCTGAGCGGGAGAGGTCCATCGTCAAAAAGGGTGTCGAGCAAGAGACTCTGAAGAAGCTGCTGAAGGCGTGTATATTCGCGGTCTCCATTCCTGAACTCAAGGCGGACTCTGAAGCCCTCGTAACGAACCTTGCAAAACACTTCACTCTGTTGGAGCTGGGCAGTCATTTCGCGCATTTCAAACATCGGAATAAACCGTTCGACGTTCACTCCGGAGAAGGTCCAGTCACGATTGAAAGCGATGTTTTCTCAGAAGCCATTGGGGATTCACTCGCGTCGGATCACATAGCAGTACGCGAAGCAGCGGAGCAGGCCGTCATGACGATGCGCGACACTGCAAAAGCGATCTTCGGAAGCCAGGAGAAGCTTGATAAGTTCCCGTTGTTTGATGAGCTTTCCAGGACCTTCTGCCACAACTGCCATGCCGATGATTGGTTTATGAAGTCTGGTGGAACGCGCGGTATCGAAATCATCATAAAAAAGCTGGGCCTGGGCGACCTTTGGATGAATGCTCGGCATTTTGAGCTCATCCGGGCGTTGAACTTCGTTATGAAGGATATGCCGACAGATCTCGATTCGAAGACGCGCATCCAGGCGGAAGGCCTTCTGGAAGACTTGCTCCGACGCTGCTACAAGAAGACGACAAAGGAAGAGTTCGAGAAACAGAGTAACATGCTTCTGAGGCTGTGTGGGCAATTGGTCGGCGACTTGTCGCACATGAACAAGAACGTGCGAGAAGCTACGCAGAAGGCTTTCCACATCCTCTCCGAGGTTACGGGCCTCGCTGTCCACGAGCTCATTATGCCTGTCAAGGACAGGTTGGTGATACCGATTTGGACGAAGCCCCTCCGAGCATTACCGTTCAGTATCCAGATAGCCTACATCGACGCCATCACCTTCTGCTTGAAGCTCAAGAACAACATTCTTGAATTCAATGACCAGCTCAACAGGCTTCTGATGGAGTCGTTGGCTTTAGCTGACGCAGAAGACGAAGGTCTCGCGACGAAGCCTTTCGAACAACGGAATGCGGAACACATCGTGAATTTGCGGGTAGCTTGTATCCGGCTTCTCTCCACTGCGCAGAGCTTCCCCGAATTCAGCACAACGCCGCCTAATCAGCCCTTCCTCAGGATCATTGCAGTGTTCTTTAAGTGCCTCTACTCCAAATCCCCGGAGGTCATCGAAGCAGCCAATCTTGGCTTGTCTGGCGTCATCTCGGCTACCAACAAACTGCCGAAAGACGTCCTCCAGAGCGGACTCCGGCCGATCCTAGTAAACCTCCAGGACCCGCGGAAGCTTTCTGTTGAAAACCTTGACGGTCTGGCTCGCCTTCTCAAGCTTCTAACAAACTATTTCAAGGTGGAGATAGGAACTCGTCTCTTAGATCACTTGAAGAACATTGCGGATCCTGTCAGCCTGCAGAAGATCTCCTTCACCATGGTTGAGCAGAACCCGAAGATGAAGATAGTCACTGGTATCTTCAACATTTTCCACCTTCTGCCGCCCGCCGCCTCCACATTCCTCAAGCAGATCATTGAAAAGGTGATTGAGCTCGAAATCGCCCTTCGACGCACGCATTGTAGTCCTTTTCGCGAGCCTCTCATCAAGTATCTCTGCATGTATCCTAGGGATGCGTGGGATCACTTCTTGCCGAACCTGAAGGATCAGACTCAAGGTCGTTTCTTCGCACAGCTGCTCGAGAACAAAGAGAGTAGTGCCCTGCGGAAGGAAGTCATGGACGATGTCCCCAAGTTCTTGGGATCTTTCGAGTTCGAAGGCTCGGACAAGGAGAAGTGCCAGGCTCAGCTCAATGCTATCCATATTGCGTACGCCATGAGCCAGTTCGACGAGAGCAGCAAGTGGCTGGTTGATCATGAGAACCTACGCAAAGCTCTTTTCGAGGCTGCCAAGTCGCTGGAGAAGAAGCTCCGACAAAACTCGATCGATGCCGAGATGCGCCTCGCCACCGAGCAAGCTGGTGACCAGATTATGACCGTTTTCACGGCGTACCTCAAGCATGCGCCGAACAATCTGGACTTCTTCTTCGAGCTTATAGATGCTGTCACTTCGGAGGAGTTGAAACAGTCCACGCGATTGTTTAATTTCATCTACGAGCACATGATCTGCAGCGAATCGGTTGACTATTGGAAGACCCTGGTCCACAAGTGTATCGATCTGTACACTGGGCGCAACTCCTCGCAAAAGACGAAGACCTTCATCTTCAGGAACATCGTCAACCCCATCTTCGCGATGGATGTCAAGCGCAACTGGGAGCACTTGTTCGGTCAGGCCAGAGGCACGAAGCTAATGGATCGCGGCATGACGGAAACAATCCATAACCGGTTGTGGAAACCACAGGCTTTGACCGATACCTCAGAGGAGACCGCTCAGCTCGGTGTTGACCACTCCAGGATGGAGTTGCTCCAGTTGACGACGCTCCTTCTCAAGCACTACTCTGGTATGATCCAGGACGCGCGTAAGGATGTTATCAAGTTCGCGTGGAATTATATCAGGCTCGAGGACATCATCAATAAGTACGCGGCGTACGTCCTCATCGCCTTCTTCATTGCCGTGTTTGACACGCCTATGAAGATTGCCATCCAGGTCTATCAGACGCTTCTGAGAGCCCACCAGAACGAGGGTAAGTCGCTCGTCATGCAAGCCCTCGAACTCCTGGCTCCTGTGTTAAAGAAACGGATGGGAGGAGGCGACTCCAAGATGGCCATTCCCCGGTGGGCACAGATCCCTCGCAAAATCCTATCCGAGGAGAGCTCGAACTTGCAGCAGCTTATGAGCATCTTCAACTTTTTGGTGCGCCATCCAGACCTGTTCTACGAAGCCCGGGAGCAACTGTCTTCGATCATCATTACGGCCCTCTCTAAGATCGCTCAACCGCCGAATCCCTCAACCGAGGCCAAGAAACTTGCGTTAAACCTCATCGGTCTCATCAGAAAATGGGAAGAGCGAGCTGCTAGCGAGTCTGGCTCTGCGAGCGATCGAGCTTCGCAATCGCCACAAGCGGTCAAAAGGAGGGCGGATGGCTCCATCGTCCCTCCTGGACCTCTCTCAAAGGGTTTCGTCGCTTCGCTGAACATTCGAATGATGCTCATCAAGTACCTCATTACATTCATTGCCTACCTTCCCGAGCGGTATCCCGTTGCGACTCCGAAACCCAAAGACGCCCAAGTTTCCAATGCAAATGCGACACAGCCGGAGATCTGCCGAAAAGCTGTGCAGCTCCTCCACGATCTCCTTTCTCCGCGACTATGGAGCGACCTGGATCTTGACTTTCTGCTTACAAAGAAAATTGAGGAGATCCTCGTTGCTGAGATGAAGCAAGAGGAAAAGGCCGAAGCTTTCACTACGCGAATGATCAACACCCTACAGATCGTCAAGGTCATCGTCAATGTGAAGCCGGGTGAGTGGGTACTTCAACGCATGCAGCAGTTCCAAAAGATCCTGGAGAAGCCTATTCGTTCCGATATCGCGGACGTCCAAGCGAGTCTCCACGCCGCGGACGAGAACGAGGACGGCACGTCAAAGCTACAGCCTACCCTGAAGCGCATCCTAGAAGTCATGCCTGAGCCGGTCACGGATGAAGAGGGTAACACTGAAGAGACGCCATCCACCGAATTCATCAACTTCCTTGGGGCAGTGGCTACAGAGGCACTCTCAAATGGCTCGTATGTTTGCGCCATCAACATCCTTTGGACCGTCTGCCAGAAGCGGCCCGAGGAGATCGATCAACACATCCCGCAGCTCATGAAGGCTTTCCAGGGCAAGATGGCCAAGGACCATCTCGCGGCTCACAGTGGCGTGCCTGGCCAGCCGGGTGTCCCTCCTAGCATGCGTCCTGAGGGTGCCAACCCTCCGACCGCTCCTAGCGAAATCGAGCTCCAGACCGACTTGGTGCTCAAAGTGATCGATATCCTCGCGGCACGCATGAACGAACTTGGAGAGAACCGTCGTCCCTATCTGAGCGTTCTCGCCTCACTAGTCGAACGATCCCAGAGCAACACGGTCTGTAACAAAGTCCTCGATCTAGTGGAGGAGTGGATATTCCACTCCACAGAGCCCGTGCCCACGCTCAAAGAGAAGACCGCTGTACTGAGTAAGATGCTGTTATTTGAGCATCGGCCAGATTCGTCACTCCTCAATAGGTTCCTTGACCTCGTCATTCGGATCTACGAGGACCCGAAGATAACGCGATCGGAACTCACCGTACGGATGGAGCATGCCTTCCTCATCGGCACCAGGGCTGTCGATGTTGAGATGCGCCACCGTTATATGACGATTTTTGACAAGAGCTTGAGTCGCACGGCAGCCAGTCGGCTGAGCTATGTTCTGGCTTCGCAGAATTGGGATACCCTTGCCGATACCTATTGGTTGAGCCAGGTCATCCACTTAATGTTTGGATCCATCGAAATGAACACGCCTGCGCAGCTGCACCCGGAAGACTTCAAGCTCATGCAGGCAAGCAACATATTCGGCACCTATAACAAGGATCCCCGGATTGCTGATGTCATGGTCGACGATGAGCTGGAGAATCTGATCAGTGGCCACCGCCGCTTTTGCAGCCAGCTGGGCGACGTCAAGATCAAGGATATTCTCGAGCCTCTTGGCAATCTGCAGCACACCGACAACAACCTTGCCCACGATATATGGGTTGCATTCTTCCCGTTGGCCTGGACTGCACTGACCAAGGACGACCAGAGCGACCTCGAGAAGGGTATCGCGGCTCTGCTAACGAAGGACTATCACTCCCGCCAGATTGATAAGCGACCCAACTGTGTCGCGAGCATGCTTGACGCTATCGTGCATGCTCGGCCGCGAGTGAAATTCCCGCCGCACATCATGAAGTACCTGGCTCGTACTTATAATGCCTGGTATACGGGAGCTGTCTACATGGAAGACTCTGCGATCGCGCCACTCATCGATACCGAGAAGCTGAGAGAGAGCAACCTTGATGCTTTATTAGAGATTTATACCGGCTTGCAAGAAGACGATCTGTTCTACGGCACTTGGCGACGGCGCTGCCAATTCATCGAGACCAATACTGCTCTGTCATATGAGCAGATCGGCATCTGGGACAAGGCACAGCAGATGTACGAAGCAGCCCAGATCAAGGCTCGAACCTCCGTTCTACCTTTCTCCACGGGAGAATACATGCTATGGGAAGACCATTGGGTCATCTGCGCTCAGAAGCTGCAGCAATGGGAGGTCTTGAGTGACTTCGCCAAACATGAGAATTTCAACGACCTCTACCTGGAAGCAACATGGCGCCACTTTGAAGCGTGGCAAAATGCGGAACAACGTGAACAACTCGACGCGACTATCAAGGCTGTCAGCGATGCTCCCACTCCCCGACGCGTGTTCTTCCAGACGTTTATGTCTCTGCTCAAACTCCACGCGAAATTGGAGTCCCAGCCGGAGTTCCACAGGCTATGCGACGAGTCCATCCAATTATCCATCCGGAAGTGGCATCAACTGCCGCGGCGCATCACTCAGGCTCATATTCCGCTACTGCAACACTTCCAGCAGCTAGTGGAGTTGCATGATGCTAGTGTCATCTGCCAGAGCCTTGCGCAGACAACACAGAGCAACCTCGATCATAAGTCTCAGGAGCTTAAGCTTTTGCTGAGCACCTGGCGAGATCGCTTGCCTAACTTCTGGGACGACATCAACGCCTGGCAAGACCTGGTTACCTGGCGTCAGCACATCTTCCATCTGATCAACGGCGTCTACCTGCAGCTTCTCCCACCCAACCCGAACAATCCCAGCGGCAACTCCTTCGCATACCGCGGCTATCACGAGACCGCGTGGATCATCAATCGTTTCGCCCATGTTGCTCGGAAACACAATCTTCCTGACGTGTGTATCCAGCAGCTGAGTCGCATCTACACTCTCCCAAACATTGAGATTCAAGAAGCGTTCCTCAAGCTGCGCGAACAGGCCAAGTGCCATTACCAGAACCGAGCGGAGCTCAACAACGGCTTGGATGTGATCAACAACACCAATCTTAACTACTTTGGTGCCCAGCAGAAGGCGGAGTTCTATACGTTGAAGGGCATGTTTCTTGCGAAGCTCGGGCAAAAGAATGAGGCCAACGACGCGTTCGGCACTGCGATGATCTTCGACATCAAGCTCCCCAAGGCCTGGGCAGAATGGGGTCGGTACAATGATGCACTCTTCAAAGAGGATCCGTCGACTCTGGACAAGGCAGAGGCTGCTCTCAGCTGCTACCTTGAGGCTGCGAGCGGGTATAAGAACGCGAAGTCTAGGAAGCTTCTCGGGCGTGTGCTTTGGCTGCTCAGCTTGGATAATCCCGAGCGCCGGTTAGCTGAGAAGTTCGAAGAGTTCAAGGGCGACACGCCGGCCTGGTATTGGATCACGTACATCCCACAACTTCTCAATAGCTTGTCTCGTCCGGAAGCACCGATTGCACGACAGATTCTCGGAAAGCTCGCCAAAACGTATCCTCAGGCGCTGTACTGCCACCTGCGGACAACGAGGGAGGACATGGCACTTCTCAAGAAGAACCACGACGCAAAAGAAGCGAAGGAGAAGGCGGCTCGGGCGAAACAACAGCAAGCCCAAAGCTCCCCAGCACAGAAGCAGGGTTCTCCCGAGCGGCCTGGCTCAAGCGGCAATCGACCGACATCCGCGAGCAGCGAGGCTAAGCCTGCTGCAAATGGTACTCCAAATGGCACAATTAAAACCGAAGGCCAGCAGCAAGGCACTCCGAACGGCACGGCAACAGAAACCCCGCCGGCCCCAAAGAGGCCATGGGACCACGTCGAGGAGATATCAGCTATCCTCAAGACTGCCTTTCCCTTGTTGGCCCTCTCCATGGAGACTATGCTCGACCAGATCCAGAAGAACTTCAAGTGCCCGCCCGACGAAGACGCCTACAGGCTCATCGTCGCTCTCCTCAACGACGGCCTGTCTTACGTTGGTCGCTCGCCCAACTTATATGCGCAAGAGATCCGGCTGCCAGCATCAACAGAGGCTAACATTACCCGTTTTGCCGAGTCAGTGCTGCCGCCGCATATCCGCAAGGCTTTCGAACATGACTTCGTACAGCACAAGCCAACCATGTACGAGTACATTCAGAAGCTTCGCGTCTGGAGAAATCGCTTTGAAGAGCGACTGGATCGGAGGAAGCTTACCGTACCTCTCGAAAACTTCACGCACCAACTTAGCGAGTTTAGGTACCTCAAATTCGACGACGTGGAAGTACCCGGCCAGTATCTGCAGCATCGCGACAAGAACTCTGACTTTGTACGCATCGAGCGCTTCCTGCCTGATGTGGACCTGGTTCGCGGCATTGGCATTTGTCATCGTCGGCTCAAGATTCGGGGTCACGATGGAAGCATTCATCCTTTCGCGATCCAGTTCCCTGCTGCACGAAGCTCGAGGCGGGAAGAACGAATCCTTCAGCTCTTCAGGATCTTCAATGGTATCCTGGCCAAGCGCAAGGAGAGTCGTAGGAGGAACCTCCAGTTCCATCTCCCGCTCATGGTTCCCATTACGCCTAGCGTACGCATGGTCCAGGATGATGCTTCGTACATCAACATGCAGGGCATCTTCGAGGACTATTGCCGGAGAAACGGTATCAACAAGGACGAGCCTGTACTCTTCAGCATCGAGAAGCTCCGGGCGCTCCAACCGGTAAGCCCATCGCCCGAAACCACGCCAAGCATGTCGACCACTAACACCCATAAGCAGAAGAACATCGACCACGCTAACAGCATCCGCCTCGAAACCTTCGCCGCCGTCCAAGAAAAATACGTCCCCCCCACCGTCCTCCTTGATTACTTCCGCTCCACCTACCCCGCCTTCGCCGATTTCTGGCTCTTCCGCCGCACGTTTTCCTACCAGCTCGCGGCTCTCACTTTCATGACGTACGTCATGCATATGAACACGCGCTACCCGCACAAAATCTCCATCTCACGTGGCTCCGGCCGCGTCTGGGGCAGCGAACTCATTCCGTCCATGGCAGTCGGGAAGCCCATCCTGCACAACAACGAGCCCGTGCCCTTCCGCCTCACGCCCAACATGCAAACCCTCATGGGTCCGTTATCCCTCGAAGGCATATTCGCTCCAGCGGTCATGACAGTAGCGCGATGCCTCATCGAGCCCGAAGGCGATCTGGAATCTCAGCTTGCTATCTTCATGCGCGACGAGATGAACCATTGGTTTACGAGCCAGCATAAGCAGTTGAGCGCAGAGACGTTGAGAGAGAGCGTGCAGCAGAATAGCGAGTTGGTGGTGAAAAGGGCGACGAGCATTGGGAGTCTGCCGGGAGGCGCGAACTTGCCGGCGAATCAGACGATGGTAGATCTTGTGGCGGTGGCGGTGCATCCGCAGAAGTTGAGCCAGACGGATCCGCTGTGGATGGCGTACCTGTAGAGCTGGTGGCCGTTAGGCGGGAAAGGAATGTGCGACGGGTACTGGATTAGGATGTCATTTGGGTGATTTTGGATTATCTATTTTGGGTATGGCGTTTCGGTGTGTCTTGGTCCTAAGGATATCTCATGTTCCTTAGGGATGAATGGCGAGGCCCCGGCGCATATATTCGTTCTGGGAAAAAGGATCAGTGAGTGTAGGATTTCGACATTACTTTCTGTGTTCATGTGTATGGTATAGCATTCGTCAGGTTGGAGAATGGTCAAGTAAGGCACAGGACGCCTTCTTTTCGTGGTAGTAGATAGCTTTTTGTTCAAATCGCTCGAAAATTGTTCTTAATCTTCATCCCTGCGGTGTCATTACTGCTTAGCTAACTTCCTGCATACCTGCATTCATTGACGTCAGCGGTTTAAAGGAAAAGAGTGTGTGAACGCTGGCTAGGGCAGAACAGTGTAGCTTATGTACTGTACGCAAATACACCTAACTCAACTAATCCTAACGTCTCAAGCTAAATCCCTTACACTCCAAACGTTGAACGGTCGTGTTGATTTTAAAAATAGAGAAAGGTCGTCCAGTATATTGCTGACTTTCACTGACATAAACAACCTCGCATAGGCATTCGCGTATGACAGAGGATCATTCCCTTGGACGTTGATGTATGGGCGCGTGCATATTCTTCTTTCCGGTGGTGGGTACACAGTCGATTCAAGGACTGATTTTTCCTTCGGCAAGGACCATACTGGACCAAGCCAACGGAGGCGGGACATTGAAGAAGTCGGGAAGGGTGCACGCCCAGATGTACATACAGTACATGCCAGCTCCCACGCGCATGAGGGGGAACGATAGCTCAGAAAAATGAATAATTCGTTTTAAAGGGTCCAGATCCCTTGCGAAGCTTGGGGGTAAAATAATATATACACAATTTGTCGCAGATTTATATACAATGAAGACTCCACGACGACGCAACGGCCTTGCTTCCCCGTTCTCGCATCACAACACGCTGTGCCGCTCCCTACGACCCAGCGACCTTGCTATGCGGCGCCGCCCCCGGATAGTAACTCGCCGGCAGCGTGGGAATCGGAATGCTGATTGTGGTGCCAAACGCGGTTTTAAGGTCGGCTGACATGCTGGCCGCAGAATATCCGGTTGGGGCGGCGCTCTGCGTGCTCGTCGTCGCAGCATACGAGCTCCCTGTACCCTTCTTCAAGCAGAAGCCCGTGCCGTAGGCCGACCGGCACGAGTACCATTGCTTGCTGCCGGATTCCGTCCACATTGCGAAATCGGAGATGGTGATATCGGTGCAGGGGGCGTCGTCTGCACAGACGACTTTTATGGGGCCGCGTGAGGCGCCGTTGGATTCGGTGCCTTTCCAGTTCTGTGCCTTGTCATTAGCCTAGCGGTCTCGTGATTCAAATAGGATCAGGGAGCGGAGGAGAGGGAGTAGCGTGCCTTGAACGTGAGATTGGTCAACTTGACACCACTGCCGTCGACAGCACTCATACTGGACCAGTACTGGTCGACGTCGAGCGAATATGCGTTTCCATGGCCGATGAAGTTCTCGAAGACCACGTCCTCGACGTATCCGCTGCCGCCGTTGGACTTTATCATCATCATCTGGTTGGAGCTCCACGTGTATACATTCTTATACACGATGTTGGAAATAGCGGTATTGGCGCCGAGGGAGCCCAGCGCGCAGCCGCCGCTCCAGTTACAGTAAATGTTCTCGATAAGGATGTTTTTGGCGGGGCTCTTGACTGTTACGCATTCGTCTTTGTTGGTTACCATAACCTGTGCGTCGGATTAGCGATTAAACGGGGTGGATGCGAGAGAGAAAGGTGGGCTAACGTCGTGTATCCACATGTTTGTGCTCCATACGTCGATGCCGTCGAGGCCACCCCAGTCCCCGCCCCGGATCGCCATGTTGTACACCTCGCCGTTGGTGCAGGTATCCATAGAGAAATGGAACGCAGGGGCATCGACGAGGGCGAGATCATGGACGGAGAAATCAGTGACTTTGTACAGGCGCAGGTTGCGTGCGCCGGAGCGGCTTCCTTGAGCGTGGATCTGGTAGCCGTTACCTAGAAGATTATTAGCACCCGCGTATCCTGAATGGTGGTTTACTTACCTTGCACGGCGCCCTTGCCGGTACTGCTGTGCATCTCGAAGTCCTGCGTATCGCGGATCATAATCATGTTCCCGCCCGCGCTGCCAGTACGATAGATCACACCATCGAGCTGAAGAGCGACGGCCTTGCCGTTCTTGAGAGTGACCCAAGTGGACATCGCGTAGTCGCCTGCCGGGATCACGACAGTACCGCCAGTCTGGCACGCAGCCCAAGCGGATGCTAGTGGGGGCCCAATGTCAGTGGTCTTGTCGGCCTTGGCTCCATAGTTCAAGACGTTGCAGGTCTTGGAAGCCTTTGATGAGGTGCTTGTCAAAGGGCCGACGTGTCCAGAGAGTTGGCCAACCACAAGGATGGGCAAGAGCGCGAGAGCTCCAAAGAAGAGAGTTGAAGCACGCATGGTTTGAAGAATGTAGCTGCGTCGCAGAAAGGAATGAGAGAGGATACAATCGAATGGAAAACGAATGACTAGCCGGCTATACCGGGACTGAATATAGAGAAGGTGAAGAGCGGAGGAAATCTGCTGCCTATATGAACCTCCACAACCGTACACCAAACGCGGAATACCTTCAATATATCTCTCTCTCATAGCGCAGGGACGTGGGGTGGGAAACGGCTCCTGTTCATCTCGGCGGCTATGACGCTTGAGCAGATGCTTCTCTAGGAACGAATTAGCCGTTTCACGATTGGTTCTGGAACCAATAGCGACTACCAAACAAACACCGCTTGTCCAAATTCGGGGGGCCATGATCAGGTAAATGACGGGGTTACGCCATCGGAGAAATTTTGGCAGCGGAGAGGTCGGAAAGTGGAAACGTGTTTTATTATGCATTGGAGGAGGATCGGCACCAGGGTGTGCCGCCAAGATAAATTGCCGGAGCGAGCGAAAATCTTAGGCTGCAATAATTTTTGTGGGGTAGATCTGATCGTATATCGCGTGTGCGAGGAGCTTCCGGCGGGCTAATCCGATAGCCGGAGTCGATACGGGCCCTTGAAGTTCGTGGGCGGAGTTGCCAAGTGGGAGTTCAGGGTTTTATTTTCGGAAATGGTACGATAATAAGATAGCCCTGCTAACGCCCTAGTCATGGGTGACAACAAGCCCTTTGGCATCCGGACCCGATAGTATTATTCCCGATGAAGACGTGTTGCGGCGTTATCCTGGTGAGGGCGGTGTAAGAACACGAGAGGGAGCCCGCGGATTCGCCATCCAGACCACGACCTGCCATTGACGCGGCTCAGTAATGTGGGTTTCTATCTGACTTTGTGCTAGCAAGCACCCCTTTCAAGCCCGGTAGAGGTTCGAGTGGAAGTAAACAAGTTAGGTGCGGGGTTCTGATCCTTTTTGTGATACCCCTTTCCCCTGTCGTACCGGTCTGTGAATGCGCGTTGCCGTACCATTTTGGCGAGGGGCGTAAACGGTACCAAAGATTGAGAGGAGAGATGAGTTCGATCCAGGGCCCTGTTGAGCGTCACGCAGGCGAACGGATGTGGACGGGACTGTACTGCTCCGTACCTCCTCGACAGGCGGTACACGAGCTCGTTTCCGCAGGAATTCTGCGAGCATTCTACCCTGCCGCAGACCAAATCCCTCTGCTATCGTTTCGGCTTGATTCGTCATCCAAAGGAAGGTATCTTCGGAGCAGGTCGAGGCGGACGACATCCCTGATAATCCCCAAAGGAGCATATACCCTCCAACAGTCTTCATGGTCGATTGACTGGCTTTAAAATTATGCAGGTAATACGCCAGGCTCTCTTTCAGCTCTTCGACAAGCTCCAGTTGAGTATTGATAGCGTCGTTCAGAATTGCCCTCGCAGCAAGACCAGGTCGGAGCAGAGCCTGGCCACGGGCTCCCTCAATGAATACGTCCGATGCTACAATCCTCGCGGTTTGTTGAAAGATCCACGTGGTCGCAAGCCATATAAGGCGATATGTCTCATCGGCATTAGATGTCAGCGGCATTGAGTCCACGGAAGGCCTTCCCCCTGCATGCCACTCTGGAATCCCCGGGCTCCATGTGCTAAACTCATCCAAGAGGCTTTGAGCTTCTCTGAACATCCGGTTGTCTACGATACCCTTCGTCTTCTGATCGTAGCGCAGTTGGCAAAGGCGTCCGAGTAGCTTATAGAGGAAGGGTTGAAAGTCCCGCTGTGATATTCCGTCGTCCCCTAGGAAAGAGAGAATAAAGTCTGGAAGCGGTTCACTCACTCGCACGCAATGTGCCAGCTGACCACCCGTTAGCCTCTTCTATAATGGGAGGAGACTAGATACCCACTATGGCTCCCCGCATACGAGCATAGATTCCGTGGCCGACATCATCGGCGAATCGGTCTCGACCCCTCATTTGCACTAGTGTCATTGCACCTTTCAGATGGAAGGTCTGAGCGACTTGCGATTGCGGGTCGTCAGACATGATGCTCTAAACACTATGTTAGTAATTCATAGAGATGCACAAGGACCGCTGACTTACCTCAAATGTGCCCAAAAGAAGGCACGTCAAGATGGAGGAGTCGGATAGGCATGTCTTTGGGTTCTGCAGCTGCTCATTCAACGCCCGAAGCACCTTGACTTGCTTTGCTCTGGCCGCCGTCACCAAGTCTGGAGCCGCCTTCATATTTCCGAGGGCTGCCAATCCAGCTGCGGCGATGATCTCAGAGACTGGGCCCGCTCGCACGGCATCGGATTGGAAAACGGACAATACATAGTTGAATCCACCGTCCAAGGTCCCTGCCCTGGACTCGAACAGCTTCTCGTTGTAGTGCGCAAAGAAATGCAAAACAGCCTCATCATGCAGGGCAGCTCGTCTTGACAGCTGTTGGGTAGATAAAGTCGAGAGCTGGGGAGCAGAGCTATTAGAAGCCAGCGACTGCTCGGGTGGATTGTCGGTCTTTCGATTCACTTTCCGGACGACGAGCTTGGTCTCGTTCCTGAAAAGAAGGTCTTGCTCGTTTCGATAGCCGCTGCATACTCTATTCTTCCTGATGCATTGACTGCAAGCGGGCAGGGCTAGATCGCATCTGTAGTCGGGTGTTACTGGCTGAAATCTCCGCCAGCGAGCTGGTTACCGGAATAGGAAAACACTCGAGGTTCGAGAAGCGATGCGTGCTTACTTGGTACGCTTCTGCCGGCATGGCAGACAACCCTTACTGGGCTTCCCCGAGAAACCCATAATGGACAGCGAGCGTATGAGGTAGGCTCAGGTGGTTCTGATGGTCCTCATAGGTGCATTCGGAGGCTGGAATTGATCTTTCGGTGAGCTCTCCATCACCTTGAGCCCATCCGCGGCCCTCCTCAAGCGTACGGCAGCGACCAGTCTGCGACCTTGTGCTACCGTTCAGTGTCCGAGTTAGGCTTCCGACAAGAGGATCTCATTGGCAGTCGAAGCGGGTGACGTGTGGTTAGCGGACCGGTGTGTACCCGTGCCACTTTGGCGGCCTCCCGGCGCAGCCCTCTGTACGACGCTTGGAACAGCCGGAGTGGAGCCAGATGCAATCTGATAGACGAGTGCCTTCCAATTCGGCGCGGGCGCAGCCTCCAGCATGAAGGCTGGGTGTTGAGGTGGAGGGAATCCTTCCGCCCCTTAGGTTTCGGGAGCTGGCGCCAACCCCTGCGCTGCCGACATTTTCCGGCGGAGCGACCAAAACGCCGGTATGGATTACATAAGCGATACTGGTGTGTATTACATAAGCAGTACACCGCGACTCGACTCTACCCTTTTTCTACCCCCTCCCCAACGATGACCGAAAAATGGTAGAATCCGTTTGACCTGTGCAAAGAGTTGGCTCCTATCTTCACGAGTCGAGGAGAGAATCCACAACTAGCAAGCCCTGGAAATCCTTGCGTTCGTAGTCGACTCGCGGCAGCGCCTGCACGTGCATCCATGGATAGAAGCCCTCCCCCCACCAGAGCCTCCCTACTGATGAGCGAAGCATCATGCAGAGGCGCTGCATACAGTATAGAGATTGAAGCCCAGTAAGGAGAGAGTGTGTAGAGGCGGGCCGAGCTAAGCCCCGGATCTGCAGCTTGGCGAGGCGTTGCCGGGGCACCGACGAATCTGGCATGGGTCGTGTAAACAACCTCACCACCCCCAACGTCATGACTTAGCTGCCCTATTATCGCCCGTATCACTCCCCACCATCAATTCAGCGATTAGCGGGCACACTCGTCTCCTCATATTCCTACGCACTCCCACCGCCTCTCGCTCGGGCCGTCTTTCGCGTCGCAGCCCGGCCTGGCGCGTCCTCTCGCTGTTCAAACAATCGAATGTCGCCCTGCCCTCTCACGCCCGCTGGATGAATATTGAACCTACACATCCGAAAACGTACGCATAGCCGGCTCTGGGGATGGCGCCAGCTCCCCAGCCTCTGCCGATTCGCTTCCCATGCTGGTGCAAAGCCGTCTACTCGTGGGGCGGTGAGGTAAGTTGAGACGGAAGACACAGTTATCGCATACAGCCAACCTAACCGCTCTTTCCAGACTAAACGCGACCTCGGCTTCATAGAAGGAGACCTGATCGAATGTCTCAATGCCGGCGATGGATCGTGGTGGATGGGGCGGTTGAAGCGCGATAGGCGCATGGTCGGCCTCTTCCCCTCGAATTTCGTCGAACTCCTTAGCGAAGACTTCCAGCCATGGAACCGCAACGGGAGCCCCATGACACAACAGAATGGCTCGGGCAATGTATCAAGGCAGAACAGCGGGCAGGCGGTCAAGCAAACGCCACAAAAGGCGAAGACGTTCAGGAAGCCCTTCACCGCATACGCGGCTGCAGGGGCCCCGAACCCGGCAGCAGCAGCACGGGAGATACAGAAAGCTGGCGGATTGTCGCCGAACCCGAACGGAAGCCTCCGGCAAACCAAGCCGTATGCGTCGATGAAGAGGTCGTCAACCGAAAGTCGCGAAACCGCTTCTCCCGCTCCTACACCAAATGCTCCCTCGAATCTTCGCGCAGTGTCGCCTAGACCCACTTCAACGAGACCTGCATACTCTCGAGCAGCGTCGCCAGCCCCTCCCGTCGACTACCAGTCTCACTCGCGATCGCCTTCTCCCGCCCCTCCGGTGCCGTATCGACCTCATTCGCGAGCTGTGTCCCCAGCGCCGCCGACGCAATACCATCCGCATTCGCGAGCTGTATCACCGGCTCCATCCTTTCAGTACCGCGCATATGATAGAGGACCGTCGCCTTCGCCGTATCAGGATGACCTTGACCCGCCTCCTCCGCCCCCGCCTCCACATCGCGTTCTTCACAGCAGAGCGCCCTCGCCTGCACCCCCTCGCAATGTCTACCATACACCCGAGCCTCCTTCTCCCCGGCCGGCAAGCAGAGGGAACTTCACACCATCTCCGTTGACAAATGCGATGAACGACGTCATGTCTTCGTTGCAGGATATGAGTTTGTCGAGGAGTGGGAACTCGCCGGACGAGCCTGCAACGCCGTCAAATATTTGGTCACCGGAAGCTTTCGACCAAGTCTATCAGGCATCGGCGAAGAAGGTGCGTGCACAGACATCGATGGGAATTGGTGGCCAAGCGGGCTTTGCAGATGACGAATTCGACGATCCCTATCGGTCATACGACGACGGACCTCCTCAGGTGCACAACTACGTGCAGCGGATGGAAAGCCGCTTGCGGCGCATGCAGCAGGAAGAAGGTCGCGCGAATGATGAACTCTTCATACCTCCCGATGCGACGGGACCACCGCCAGCAGTGCCTCCCAAAAATTCCACGTACCAGAACAGGCCTGCTTCGTCCACGGGGGATAATCAACCTGATGTGGACCGAAAAGGATCAAAGACACTCCGTCATCGCAAATCAGCATATGAAATAGGGCGCAATGTCTTGGGCAGGACCTTTACAACGAAGACAAATTCGACGACGACCACCCACACGAGCAGTTCTACGAATCGCAGCTTGATGTCCGGGCAGTCCGCGACCAACATGAGTGCGACTAGCGCGGGGAGCTATTACCGCAAGAAGCTCAGCAAAGATAATAGGCCTAAGACTGTAATGGAGACGAGAACCGCGGGCACAGGCTACGGATTTGACGAGGATCGGCCGGAAACACCATTCACGGGTGTCACGTATCATTCAAGTCACGCGTCGCAGCAACAACAAGACGAACCCACAGGCACTCCGCTGGATGGCCCGGATCCGCTAGGTGGACTGACTTCGCCAAAGCCAAAGAGGAGCGGCTTTTTCCGGAAGATGATCGACTCCGCAAAGACACAAGCTGCAAATGCTCGTAGCACGATCGCTTCTGGGTCAATAAGCAGACCGGGCTCCCGAGCGGCAAGTCGCGCAGCCAGCCGTGCAGCAAGTCGTGCAGCGAGTCGACTGGACGATCGAGGGCCAACGGGCATCGCAGGTGGAACTGCAGTGCAGTCGAGTGCTGCACGAGATATGGGGCTAGGTGCTGCGGTAGACTGGGTGCAGGTCCGCCGAGATGTGAACAGGTCGAATTCACTAAGCAAGAATGAGAGATTGGAGCGAGCAGATCGTTGCCAAATGATGGATATACCTGTCATCAACCCTGTCGACATTCTTTATGATTCAGCTGAAGGAGACGAAGGCCTGGATGGACTTCCCATCGCGGACCCCACCGACTTCACTACCAGTGCTCTTACGCTCGTCGACAAGAGCGCCCGGTTCGTCAACAGCATTCCGCTTGGAACGACTCCTGCGACATTGGCGCAGGGATACGTGTGCAGGCCATACAGGAGCGACGTTCAGCGGTTGAGAGCCATCTTCACCTGGGTCAGCGAGCGCATATCCTGGGAGGAGGATTTCGAAGGCGACATCGATACCCGCCATGTCCTCCAAACAAAACGCGGCTGCTCGGAAGAGATCGCCATTGTTGTCGCAGAGATGTGCGCATCGGTCGGACTACACGCTGAAGTCGTGAGGGGCTTTCTTAAGACTCCTGGAGCGCCATTAGATCTCGATAGCGTAGCGCGGCCTAACCACTTTTGGAATGCTGTCATTGTCGAAGGAGAATGGCGCATAATGGACTGCTCACTGGCCGGTCCCACGAATCCGAAGCGGGCACAGTACTCGAATGCCAGCTCACAGGTCGCAGAGGGCTGGTACTTCCTCGCTCGGCCAATGGAGATATGCTACTCTCATGTTCCTCTTCTCCCAGAGCAGCAGCACATCTGCCCACCACAGCCTCACGACGTCTTGATGGCTCTTCCGTGCGCGACGCCGACATATTTCAAGCATCGGCTGCACATGGTCGACTTCGACACCAGCCTTTTGAACCTGGACAACCTCGAAATGGCGCATATCTATATCAACGTCCCAGAAGACGTAGAGTGCGTGGCGGAAGTCGAAGCGAGAGCATACACCCAAGATGCTGACGGTGACCTCTTCGAAAGCGGCGACGTGATCAGGAAGCCAGCCTTAGCACAAGCAGAGTGGATAGGAGGCCAGAAGCGGTACACTGTCAAGGCACTGCTCCCGGGAGATGAAGGCCATGGCGTGCTCAAAGTATACGCCGGACCACGTGGTCTCATGGTAAGCTCCAAGTTATTGCCCACTCTGATATTGTGCGTCCGCTAACCACTTATAGCACTCCAACAAGCTAAACCCCCACTCTCTCGCTCTGGGCCTTCCACTCTCTCACACGGGCACCAACCCTCCGTACTCCTTTTTAACGCTCCATCCCACCCCGCACGCTCAGCGCCACGATCTCTACGTCGCTCAACCGCAATGCGCAAACCTTGCCCTCAACAACACTTTCGTCTTCACCGTCCGCCAGCACCCATCCTCACTCAGCCGCTCCCCTGACCCAAACTCCGGGATCAACGGCCGTGCGTCGCCTAACCCGTTCGCTCGTCCTGCTTCCGCAATGAGTATGCAGAGTATATCTGCTTCGGGGTCGAACTACACGAATCCATCGCAAACGTCGTCGAGCTCTTCTGGCAGTAGCAATTCTATGAAGCCAGCGAAGTTGGCTGTGCAGACGCCTTCCGGAAAGATTATACGGTTGACGAGGAAGAGCGAGCATATGAGCGGGACCAGCGACGGCGATGGCAGCCAGTGGGAGACGGTCATCAAGATCGGCGAGAAGGGCACATGGCGAGGCCTTGTGCTCGCGGACCGGAGCGCGAGGTGGTGCGTGTTTGCGCAGTGGGAGTGTGTCTGATGGATCCACACATTTCTTCCCGGGTGCACTTAGGCGGTGCGATAGTTGTAAAGACTACGAAGGGTGGCTCCAAAGGCTGGGAAAAGTTGTTTGTCTTCTTGATTACTTTTGGGTATATCTTACGGTTCTCATCTTACGACTTGTAATGCTGAAAGCATGGAGTACGATTCAAGGAATGCATCGCTGGCGACGGCCCTTTTGCATCTTGCATTGCTTGGCGTTTGGATAGCTGGGCAGCGCTTTTTCTATAGGATATACGGCGAATCGCCGGGAGGGAATCCTGAATGCAATCTTTGACATTTTGGTACCACGTATTCCAACTACTATTGCGTGACGCCCACTTCCAAGGTTAGCAACTCTAGGCGACGAAACTTGTTTTGGAAGTGATTCAGCCTCCGTGGAACGAGCAAGCCTGCGGCTGAAAAAGTGTCATCCTTGCGGTAGCTCTTCTCTTCCGTTGTGAGGCAATGGGCCAGTAGATGACGACTTAGGGCAATGGCCATTAGTTATATATATTATGTACCGTTTCAGCGAGCGAGACCCGCTCCCATATGCAGAGCCAGCGAGGCAAGCAAAATGAAGACTTCGCTGCTAATATCGCTAGGGCTAGCATGAGATGCAGCGAGAGAAGACAGAAATGCCGGAAATATGACTTGTCAACGCCAATCATATGTCCGGCTCCGCACCAAGTAGCAAAAAGAAAAGCCCCAATCCTGAGAGCCCCGTCCCCTTTGTTTATCCTATCCCCCTGGGTATCATAAGTGCGAGACTAGTCGCTAAGATCGGGATTCGCAATGAACAGCCTCGTGTTCCCCATGGTCATGGTCCGCTCGTCCACACTCCCTCTCCGGTGTAACTCCTCGCTCTTCTTCTTCGCCTGCTCCGGGTCCGGCTTCGGCAGCGACTGCGGCATCGCGCCCACATCGCCGAACTGGCGCTCCCCGCTGCTTCCGCTGCTGGTGCCGGAAAGCCCCGTCTTGGTGTGCTCGAAGTAGTCGGTGGTGTTGCCGTACATCGGGACGGGCGTTTCTTCTTCGAGAAGGTCGCCCATGCCTTCGCCGGGGGAGGAGTTCTGGCCGCTTGGGGGGGTGGAGTTGGAAGAGTGGCGGCCCGCAGCGTTGGCGTAGGCGACGCGACGACCGGAGCCGAGCGAGCTGCGGCCGGATCCTGTGCGGTGGTGGTAGGGTCCTGCGCCCTTGCCGACTGAGCCGTTGTCCTCGCTGTCTCCTTCGTCTACTTCTGAGGCGCTGAGGCGCATGGGCACGCCGCTGCCTACCATGGTGACTGGCGCGTACAGCGACGCTTTCGGGACGCCGTGATGGCGCACCTTAGACCTGACTCCCGCTGCCATGCTCGAACTGCCCGATGACGCACGTCCTGGGGCATGATGTGGGCCGCCTGCCACTTCCATGTTTGCGCGCATCTTTGCCTGTCGTTGCTGGGCGACGATGCGCGGATCCTCGTATTGTGCGCGGTCGCACCACACGGTGGCCTTTTGTTTCCGCATCAGGGCGACGTATGACGTGGGCGAGTTGCCGGAGCGGGCGGAGGACGAGCGTCGAAGGGCGCCGCTGTTGGAGCGGTTCGGCGTGCCCGTCGTGGAGCTTGTGGAGGAGGTGGGCGTACGGCGGAGCCCACTCTGGTACATCTGCGGCGGGTATTGCGAGTTCATGGTGGCCATGGTGGTGGTTGTCGTTGGAGAGGGAGCGACGGGAAACACGCCCGAGCTGGTTGTTCTCGTTCTCGAGTGGCCAGGCTGTGAATCGTAAGGCTGCGGGGGCCGTCCAGCAATTCCCGGGTTCACGATTGGCTTGCGACGGACGGGGAGGGCGCCGTAGGGGTTTGGTTGGGGCGGTTGAGCCATCACGGCGGCCTGCATATTTGAATCTGGGCCCCTCGCTTGGTGAGGCCTTAGGTTGAAACGCCGATCGGCACAGCTGACGTCAAGATGGATGTTTCAAAGGAACGCGAGGGCGGGCGAGTGCGCGTGGGCTCGCGACGCAGCGGGCGCGCGGGCGGAGATATGTATACCACGGTGGTACTGCGATGCTCGTGAGCGTTGGTCAGGCCTTGGCGTGCCCGCTTGCGCTCGAAGCCTCGCAGCCCTGCAGATTCCGAGGCCGCCGCCCTCGACCGCTTCCGGCAATGGCGTGACGACAAAAACGATGCTGCTGGCAGGGCCGCTTGCAGGCCGACGGGGGATTTCCACGCGGATGACTGCAGACAATCCGAGAGCGCGGCGCGGAGCGTTGGTGAGTCGCAGGGGAGCAGTCACCGTCACCGCCGGCGCTGGCGTGCCTCTGCCTTATGAGGACGGCTCTGCGCCAGGCGCTAGACCGATCGAACCACTAGAGGAGGCACGTCAGTCGCGTACACGAGCCATGCTGGACGTATGGACGTATGGACGCATGGACGTATTCAGACAAGCTGAGGGCTCCGCCGAGTCAAGGCCCGTCGGCGGCAGTGAGAGAGAGCTGAGGCTTACCGCTGAGCAGACTCGGGTGCTCGTCCAATCCGGGCGCCGGCGGCGGGAGCAGTGCGCTCAGCTTCGCCAACGCAGCGAGCACAGTGCGCTGGGCGATACGAGGATACAGTAGTGGGAGGGGTGGACGCTTTCTGCTGCCGAGCGAGCGTCAATTGAAGGCGGCGAGGAGGAGCGGCCGCAGTCGCTCTTCTATCTCCCGTGCTTGCCGTGAAGTCGACGATCGCACGGGCGCGGGCGCTACGAGCTCCACTGCGAGCGGGCTCCACTCATGACGACATGCCCTCGTACCCCCCTTTGTATCCCGCCGTCAATTCAACGATCCAAAAACCGGAAATCCTAAGGCCGGCCAGAACAGCCGGCGGCGGAGAGCCTCCCGAGCATCAGCATCCCTGGAGGGCCGCTTGCGACCTTGTTACGGCCCCGGCCTGCTGCATTCACCTTTACGGCCCAAGCATCCCAAGAGGGCAAAAGAAGCTGCCGCCCCCGCAGCGAATCACTGCACAGCGCCCGCGGCGTGGGAAGCCGGACGAACTACCACCTCGCAGCGGCGAACGCTGAGTCGCTGACAGGCCCGTCGCCCGCGTTACATCTGCCAGCTATCGCGGGAAATGCAACTTTGCACATCTTTCTGTGGGCCGCGCCATTGCCGCCGTCCGGCTCTCCCAGCAGACGTGAGAGTGCCGCGATGACTTCAACCCTGGGATGCTGCTGCTAAAATCCCTCGTCTCCATGGCCTGTCCTAATTACCATGCTGGCCCGAGCAAGAGCGATAAGCTACCCCTCACCACCACCACCTGGCACCGGCGTTCAACTCCTCTCCACTTGTTCCAGAGCTCGCCTCTGCATCCCCGTCGTCGTGTGCGTTTCAAGGCTGCACCTTGGCTGTGATAGGGCCACTTGAGCCGCTCGGAGTCCAGCCGGCGCATGCATGCACATGTGTGCGCATCCTTCCATCTTTGTTTCCCCGCCCTGCCGCGCCCGCCGAGCAAGTCCATGATCGCGACTTGCCTCAGTTTTCGTTGATGTTTTCTGGCGTCTCTGCAGCACAAAGGGGGGCAATACTGCACGGCGTCTCTTCACTTCGCTTTTCGCCCGACGGCAGACATAGCCACCTCCTGGAGAGACGGGCCTGAGGCAATTGTGGAGATGCGAAGCGAGTTGATTGATGGCTGCAAGTGTGAAAGAAAGTGTGGCGCGCAATTCTTGCGCCACATCAGCGCCACAGGGTCCGTCAGCATTCCTCCCGCCCTCGAAGCTAAACGCGGAAAGGGTTTGTTGATCTTTGCCCGTTGAATCCAGAAGGCTATAGACCCCGCAGACGTGCAGACGTGTTTTCAAGGACAGTTGTTGGATAAATTTTAGAGCAGCGGAGAAAGGACGCGTACTTTGTTGTCCCCCTCAGCTGAACCATGGCGTAATACTTACCGCTTGACAGCCGACGCGAGTGGGGTTATCGCTCGCTGTTGGCTAGCTCTCATAGGACATTCCGGATACGGCGCACACGATGTACTGTTGATGGTGGTTTCGACAAGACCCAGGCGTGGAACTCTGAAGCGAGAGCGTCTAAGCTCACCGGAATTGCGAGGAATGGACAACGTCACGCTTGCTGATACCTGGGCAAAGTCCACCGCCCCATTGGCGTTTCCTCTGCACCTTCAAAGCCAGCCGTGGTAGTAGCCGAGGGTGTGGTGGAGAGCCGAACGCAGGAACAGCACCTGCGTGGTACGACTGGCGGTGGCCTGATGGAGCGAGAGTGCATCGATCGTGGACTTCCATATTGGGCCTGTAGGTGGTTAATGCTCCGACATGGCCGTTGCGTGTAAAGTTCGGAACCGAGCTCCGGACAAAAGTAGCCTGCCCCATCACGGTACTCGTGTCCGGCGCAGTGGATCTCGTTGGGGTGGTCGCGTACGCGGAGCCGGAAGATCGAATGGCTCCATGGCATCATGACTTCAGAAAGTCCGCGGCTGGGTCGCTGTTGAGGACAATTTTTCCCCACCTTGTTCTGGCAAATCGGCCCGCATCTCAGCTCCCATGTGCCGCTCACCATGCATGATAGCTAGGACTACGTTAGCGAATCTTGCGTGAGTAAGCGCTTGGAGGTACATGTCGCCAAATTCAGACGTGCGGACGTTTGTGTGCTGAGCACAGCGTATATACGAGCTCCAGGCGGGCTGGAGGGTCTGGACCCACCATAGACCACGCGATGGCTGCAGAATCTAACTTTGTAGTACAATTTCGACTGCAGGACCCAGTTCGTTTAGTAGATACCGGGGATGAGCCGATACTTTGTCTGTTTCTTGAATTGCACCCAGTCTTCACCGTACCGCTTTTCGCAGTATTCGTTCAAGATTGGAACCCCTCGTGTCGCGAAATCGGCAAAAAAGAAAGCTCCCTCGAGCGCCCCCAAGATCCATCCTCCCCCGGCGATGGCGTATCCAGCCCTCCAAATCGTGTATGCACCGTAATTGATGTGCCTCGCGAAACTCCACAAGCCTCCCGTGTAAGGCTTACCCTTGTTCTTGGGATCGGACTTGAAGCGCTTTCGCTGGATCTCTGCGATAAGTTCGGTGAGGATGCCGGTGACGTAGAGGACGCTGCCGACAATGAGCGTTGACTGTGGGAATGCAGATTCAGTTGACGCGGAAGTCGCCCGTACGAGGAAGGCATAGGTGTTGATGCTGTTGAAAACAGTGTTAAAGATGCCAATAGCAACAGCGCTGCGTATATCCATTGGCTCTCCGGATAGTGCCGTTACCCAGATATTCTGCTTAACAGCACTTCCGACCGCCATCCCTAGCAGCACTAGCCGGTAAGGCGAGAGCCCTAGACTATCGATGCCAGAGATTCCTGTGTGCGCTGGCAGCCCAGGCGGCAGGGTCCGCACGCCAAGGCGGTGCAGGAAGCCAGTCCCGAGGCCATGAGCCAGGATACCATATTGTAGAAAGGGATCGGCTGCGCGAGCAAGGAAGAAGACGGCTTTTCCAGCCGGTGTCGGCGTGTAGTCGCCACGCGAGATCAGATCGCGCTTCTTGGAAGCTTCGGAGCGGGGGTCATTGGCGACGGGGTCGAAGGCAGGCGCTTTCCCGGCCATTGCGAACGAGGGAGAAGCAATCAGTTTCTAGTTGGCTGTCAGAGGAGTTCTGGGAGCCGTTAGTAGGGTTCAATAGACAACAGGGAGCAATGGCCGACGTACAGATGAATGACGTCTCGAGCCGCACCGTGGGGGCTGCAATACTCCAATGAGTGTTATGAGCAGGTACTGTGAGTGAAGAGCATACGTGAAGGCGGTCACTCCTGAAGAAGGAACACCAACAAGCTCACTTAAGAGAGTATCCAAGCTCGTTGCTCTGGTATCGAGCTTGATGGCGCTGTGGACGTAACGGAGCTCATAGCTCCGAGCTGACTAACGCGCGGCATTCGGTCGTTCAGGGCCGCCGACAAGGCTCTCCGTCCGCAGGAGTGCTACATGGCGGCGATTTATGCTGTTTCGCGATGCTCTAGAAGAAGAGTCCTGCAGAGACGCGATCTACGCGCCTGAGAGATGAGGCGGAGATGTACGAAGGAGAACGATGTGTGAACTCTCTTGATTGGGTATGGTTCATGCGCGTCTTCACATGATGGCGTGCATTAGTGCCGATGTAGACACGCGCCTTCTTTATTGAGAACAATGCTAATAATACACGATCCCCATCAGCTCATTATTCTTTCCCTCCTCACCCTTCTTCGTGATACGGCGCGTCTATAATTGCCCAGCCGCTCTCTTGCATTAGCATCGATTTCTTGAGTCGTTCGTCCAGCAAACCCTGGCCTAGGAACCGAACGGTCGTGGCAGGACACCAACACCGATCGAAGGGAGCGGAGAGGGGGACCGACGAATACATATCCGGTCCTTTTGGAGAGCATTGGATGATTTGGGGCCAGAATGGCTTGTGGGGAGCGAGGGATGAGAGCGATTCGCCCTAGCATGCTACATTCACTACCTGCTTCATCGTTGTCCGAGAAATGGCAATACGGGGTTGATCGGTGCTGCCGTGTTCCTCTGTTCATCGCTCTCGATTACCCGCGCGACTGCTCAGTCCTCCAACGTTCGATAGCGCCCGGCGCTCTTTCCGATTGGCACTGGCCCTGTCCGCCGGATCAACTCACTGGCACAAGCGACTCATGGCCGGTTGATACCATCAGCGCTCACATCTTGGATAACTATACCATTTCTAATGCCCATTAATTTCAACGACATATGCATCCTGTTGGAGGGCGTTGAACAGATCTCGCTCCACCAGCCGCGATACACCCCACGGAAGGAGAAGGAACGCATCCAGGACAGTGTATCCAAATGGTTCATCCGTCATCGGCGAGATCTCGATAGCCCGGCTACCAATGGCAGTGCAGTACTGTCGGCAATATTCCCTCAACGACGAAAGGATCGAGTCTATGGCATGCAGCCCCCTTTGCTGTCAAAGAAGATCACAGCGTTGCTCCACTTCAATCATATCCAGCGAACGCTTTTCGACAAATGGCCGAGCGGATTGCATGGCGATCTCGGCGTGTACATGGCGCGAGCGATAAGACCTTGGGATGGCACCTTCAAGAGGAAGCGTCCCATCCCAATCGAAAGAGTCGACACTCTGTTGACGCAGTTGGCGGCAAAATATCGATTCTCTGATACGGCAATTCAGCAGCGACGCGACCAGCACAAAAACACCGATATCGAGCTGAAGTATATCCTCGACCGACTCGAGTCACAGGAGGCAAAATGGTTTGTGCGACTCATCCTGAGAGAGTATCCTACGATTGAACTCGATGAGTCTTTCGTGTTTGAGCGATACCATTTCCTCCTTCCCGATCTGCTCAAGTTTCAGAACGACTTCGAGGCCGCATTCGGGATGCTGAGGGGAGAACTAAGTCGCTATCCACCTGTTCCGGAATCACCCCTCGAGAAGACGCTGCGGATAGAAGCCGCCAAGCAACTGAAAGCTGTTGTTGGCGTCAAAGTTGGCCGTCCGACGTTTCATAAAGCTTGGGTTAGTATCTTGAAGCGAAAGAACTACTACTTGCTGACCGTTTGAATAGTCATTCAAGTATTGCTTTCAGTTACTAGGCAGTCAGACCTGGGCTGCTGAAGTCAAATATGATGGCGGTAGGCTGCACATCCTTCTCTTCGACATTGGCCCAGGCATCCTAACTGACTTATTAGAATACTGTGAGATCCACGTCGATTTGGACAATGCTCCAAATGATATCAAAATCTTCTCCAAGAACGGCAAAGATGCGACAAGGGATCGCGAAGCTCTTCATAGGTACGCTTTCAATGCTGCTAGGCTCCCACTTATGAAATTGCCTAACTAGTGGTAGTATTATTCGAAACGCTCTTCGTATCGGACGCGCGGACTGCATGTTCAAACGCAAGTGCATTGTCCTAGGAGAAATGGTTCTGTACAGCGACAAAGAAAAGAAGATCCTTTCATTCTCTAAGATCCGGAAGCACATCTCAAGATCCGGATCGTTCATGGGGACGCTGCAGGACTCACTACCACACGAGTGGGAGCATTTGATGATAGCATTCTTTGACGTCCTAATGCTCGACAACGATCCGACCATGCGCATGTGTCTTCAGGACCGACGACAGATTCTCCGAAACCTTGTACGAATCATTCCAGGGCGATCCCAGCGCTCCGAGTGGACCCTTCTCGACTTTAAGACTGAGCATGGCGTCACTGACCTGAAGCAAGCTTTTGCCAGAACGCTTGCTTACCGCCAAGAGGGGCTAGTACTGAAGCCTCTCCATGCTCCTTACTTTCCATTACTTGCCCAAGTAGGGCATCGCCAGCCGGGCTACTTCATCAAGCTAAAGAAAGACTATCTCGGCGACATGGGCGGCGAACGAGATCTAGGGGATTTCGCCATCGTTGGCGCGCGCTTTGACGCACAGGTGGCTCCGAGGACGGATCTGAAGCCACTACACTGGACACATTTCTACCTCGGATGCACAAGCAACAAGTCTGCCGTGCAGAGATCCGGAGCAAAGCCGAAGTTCAAGGTGGTGGGATGCCTCAGTCTTGATAAATGTATTCCAAAGCCAGAACTTAAGCACCTGAACCTCAACGGGTATCTCCACAAAGTCGTCCTTCACCACGACGGATCAATCGAAAAGTTTGATATTGATCATGGCTGCAGCTGTGACCGCCGTATGTCCGTGGCTTTCAAGGAACCATTCGTAGCCGAAATCCTCGGTGGCGGTTACGAGAAGGTTCAAAACGAGACCTTCGAGATGCTTCGGCACCCACGAATCAAGAAGATCCACCACGATCGGACATGGGAGGATGCCGTTACCATGGAGCACCTTGAACGGATGGCGGAAGAGAAGTGGGATATCCCCGGTACTGACAAATTAGATGGCCACGCAAAAGACGTTTCCATCTTCGCGAAGATGTACGCCAAGGAGATGGCTGAATCCCAGGTCAGTTTGTCGGAGTACGAGACCACCCAAGAAACAACTCAACGTACGACTCCGCGCAAAACTCAGGAAACTACACCACAAACACCTATCGATGCTGTCATTCAAGAAACGCAGCAGGCGACGGTGCATGACACCTGCACGACGGCATCAGCAACACAATGCTCGGGCAGCACACAAGGCATAGGCATCCGCGCTTCGAGGGAAGTCCGCATCCTTGTTCGCGAGGACACATCTGAACGACAGGTAACTTCTGCCTCCGCGCAACCGCAAGGAAACATAGCCTTATTGCCTACTCCGGCCTCGACCTCGCGGGACGGCATCCCTTCCACGGGCGAAAAGCGGAGTTTAACAGACGACATGATTAGTCCTCCAACCAGCAATCGGAGGAGAAAGGTGCGGAGTCCACTCAAGGATGCCGAAGGAAACCGGAAGCTGGGAGCATTCGAGTATGACTCCCAAGAGAAGACGATTCATATCTACGCGGAGGATGGGTGGAAGGTCGAGGTACACGCCGGACCGTAGAGGCAAGAGTAGGTTCTATTGATGATACCCCTTTTCGGTAATGCTTTCATATCTATAGAGTCATCTTTCTGTATATTCCTACTATTCAAATTCAGGTTTTGACTGCTAGATACATGCTCTGAGGTACGTGCTCTGTAATACTTTGAGTCACTCCATTCCTGTTGCCTCATCTCAAGCAGCTTTCACATCATCGCATGGGCCGCCCCTGTTCGCAAGATACCCCGCATAGCGCGGTATCAACCAAGCAAGGCGACGTGGAGGGAAAGCCTCAGATATAGCAGCAAAATTTGCACCATAAGATGCGCACTAGAATTGCGGTTGCCGTGGGAAGGTTTAGCTGTAACATTTCACTGGCTCTTCTGGTTGAGAGCATGCGCCTATATAAAGCTCAATTCTCCCCCACCTGAAGCGCCGCACCAAGTTGCTGCGATTTTTGTGCTCGATTCACGCTCGGCATCTCGAATCTGTATCCAAATCACACTACTTGGTGCGTGAAGCTATTGACATGGCTGGTAAGCCTGCGCCTATGCAAACAGAAAGCCGAGCAATTACTAACAAAACAAGCAGACAACAATAACAACAACAAAAACATGGCCAAGCCGGAGGAGAAAGATAGAACTAGTGCCGACTCGCCTGGACTGACTGTAACTTCCAGCGAGACGCCAACTCTACCTCGGGATCCAAGCGCTACCGCAACAGAGCAAGCTCCACCGCAGACTGTGAGAGCCCTAGACTCTGTCTGCGAGCTTGACACCCTGCCATCTACTTCTGCTCGAGCATCAGCGCTGCCCCGGCGCGGCGGTGGCCTGAGCGGGCGTGGTCAAGGACGCGAAGATCATCCAAGCCTCCTCCTCTCGCTCGTCCAAGACTCCGTACCGGATATGGGCCCCAGCAACAGCAACAGCAACCGCAACCGCAACCGCAACCGCACCTCTTCAGGCCCCAGTGCTATAGGCAACCAAGCGGACCAGCGCGCTCAGCGACCTCTGCCAGTAACCAGCACCGGTGTTACAGGTGACTGCGACCTTCCTCCAGGTAAACGACTAGCTCTAGGATCTCACAAAGCCACCGTACTAACTTCCCAGCAGCATCTAACACCGCTCAACTCCCACCAATGCCTCACACCGCGCCCGCTGTTCTACCATCCGGACGCGTCCTAGACTTCGGTTCTCCCGGCGATCCAAACCCTTTCACTCTCCCGAGCCCAGTGGACGCCTTCGGATTCCGCATCTGCCCGCCGCCTAGCGAGTCCGACTACCAGGCCCACCAGGACAGCTACGACTCTGAGGCAACCGAGACCGAGGATCGTGCAATGCGAGTAACCCGGCGGCAACCGTCACCAGATCCTGACCGCAATCCGTTCGTGGAAATGGACACGTTCGGCCAGCGCAGCGGTCCACCGGTCGCTGATGAGGAGAGTGTGCGGCAGCTTGCGCTGGCTTCGGATTCGCAATACCGCGGTGGTCGTTGGCAGATTCCGGAGCGCCAAGGTCGGGGTGGACGGGGTGGACGGGGTCGTGGCCGTGCCTTTAGGGGTAGGCCGGTGTCGTTGGACTTGGGACGTGGTGGTATGCCGTCTCGAGGTGGATTTGGCAGTCAAGGAAGCCAAATTAACCTGACCTACGATAACCCTCCTCCTGGTGGCTTCGGCACTCAGTCTATCCCACACAGCGCCGGATATCCTCCCATCTCTACTCGACCTCACCCAATGCGTCCCCCAGGAGTACATCGCTTCCCTGCGGCTCACGAACCTAGCCTCAGCTACCCGCGGGGAACCTTCGGTGGCTGGCCTGTGCTAACTAGCCCGACGTATCCTTCAGGAGTTTACGGCGTCCCTGGTGCCCAGCCCGGCCCGGCATTTCCTCCAGGAGCGTACGGTTTCGGCGGCTATCCGCTCATCCAGCACTATCATCCTACGGCTGCCCCAGGAGCTGGTGGTCGTCCTCCGATGCCTGCTGAACACCGAGTCAGTAGCCACGCGGTCGCTATCCGTGAGCCTGCGCGTGCTGCTCCTGGCCTGGATCCGAGCGTTACGGGCTTCGTCCCCGCGACCTCAGCGACTTCTAGGGCAACTCAGCAGCCGCCGTTTGAGAGCAGCGAGGGTCAGGGCTAGACCTCGAGGCGGAGGACGAGGACGAGGACAAGAGCAAGGAGAGGGTGATCGACCTAACTTAGGACGAGGACTAGAGGCTATGGGTTGGACTGATAATCACACAGCTTGTCATATAAGTCTAAGAGGCCTGTTCTCCCTGACAGACGGGGCTTTGACAAGATACCATAGGACATGAGATATTGGGACGTGTGATTGAGCCCGAGAAAACCGTATATACTGCTTGAGTGCCGCACACTAACTGCACAGCAGCCACTAATACTTACGCATACCAAGATGTAGAAGACAAAGTTTGCCACGGGGCAGTTTAGTACCCGTCACATGCTCGGATCCATGGTTTCCCAACATTAGCGCCAGAGCTTGCTACAAGCAATCGTGTTAGTTGTCGCCCACGTACATACTTTACAGAGTAAAAGCGGGCTGAGCTCCAGTGCAGAGACTTCAGGAAAAACAGCAAGGTAAAGGGGCACAGAGCTTTATATTGCTCCGGGGAAACCATGAGCGGATCTTAACCGCACATTCAATATGCCGGATGATCTCTCTCGGCTATGCCCTCTAAACCGGCCCATCTGACCAAACCAACAATTTCGCCAAACAGAGATTCGAAAGTCCCCAAGGCTTCTAGATATTCCCCATATTCTCCCAATAACAAGGGGTGCAAAGTCGAGTCGATCGTTCTGGTTAGCGACTCAACACGGGTTCCCTCCCCTGCCAAGCTATGCACGAGATCTTCCTATAGAAGAGCCAAGATCTTTCTCCTTTGCATCCACTCCTATATTCCGTAACTCTTGAGTATTTCCATCGAATAGCAAGCACCACCCCCCCCTGCCTCTGAATCGCTATCCCCGGCATCCATCATCCCGATCCCGAGCCGACCCATGTTCGCACATCCCCAGCTACTGTGTACTAATGTACCCCGCAGCCACACCCGGCCCCATGCCATCATCCACCCGACCCAATCCAGCAATCCCTTCTCAACGGCTTCTCCTGCACGGGTAAAATAACCGCCAACCCCAGCGCAGCTTCCTGTTCCTGACTACGCGCATATCGATGCGGCTTTGCGACCAGCGTGCCGCTTACCAGTATTACCTGCCAAGTGCGGTTGGGAGATGTGGTTCATAAAGGAGCGGGGCCCGTCGTTGCGGGCCCTCTCGCGCGCATCTTTTTTCTGGCTTCCCTCGTGAGGAAGTCCTGCCCTGTCCTGTGGAAGTGTACGAATTTGAAAGATGCGATTGTGCGCGTGGAGAGAACGCGCGGGCGCGGTGTCGCTGGCGCTGCTGCTGCTGCGTGTGAGCGCGCAGAGTACGCCGTATGACTGGGTGGATCCGCTTATTGGGACGATTAATGGAGGTTGGTAGACTGCGAATTGGAGTCTGACGAAGGGAGGAGAATTGACGAGTCGCAGGCCATGTCTTTCCCGGCGCGACACTACCTTTCGGTGCGTTTCCCCACCACGACGCTTCTTCCCCTTTCATTCAAGACGCACAGGCACTGATCGAAGAATAGGCATGGTAAAAGCCGGACCGGACGTCGTGGGCGAAAACCAGGGCGGCTTCGCATCCGACGACAGCGAAATCCTCGGCTTCTCGCACATGCACGACTCTGGAACCGGAGGCGTGAGTCCAGTCTACCCCTTTACCGTCCATCTCCCTTCTTTCGTCCTCGATCAGTCCCCTTCTCCACCTTCCAAAGCGGACTAACCATCGCAGGCCGCCTCCCTCGGCAACTTCCCCATCTTCCCGCAATCTGGCTGCCCGAACGGCGACATCAACGCCTGCAACTTCACCTCCTGGGAACGTCTCACGCCCCGCGTAAATGGCAGCGTGCACGCGCGCCCCGGATACTTCGACATCACGCTCGCCTCGCAAATCCGGACGGAAATGACCGTCTCAAACCGCACCGCTTTATACAGGTTCACATTTCCCTCGACGCCAGTCACGCCCAACACGCCGCTAAACCCGCTCATCGTGCTCGAGCTCCAAGACCTTCCGCAGACGCGCAGCGACGGCACCATCAAAGTCGGGGCGAATGGGCGGCTCACGGGCGGCGCTCGCTTCATACCCAGTTTCGGAATCGGCTCGTATGTGAGCTACTTCTGCGCTGATTTCCATGGCGCGAGCTTGAAGCGCAGCGGCGTGTTTTCGAACTCGCGCGCCTCGGCTGAGGCAAAGTTCTTCAGGGTGCTTGGGGCTGAGACGGAGAGTAGTCCGAGTATACGACCTGCGGGGGGTTGGGTGCAGTTCGAGAAGCCGGATAGTAACAATCAGATTGCCGCGCGCGTGGGGATGAGCTTCATCAGCGAAGCGCAAGCATGTGCGAATGCGGAGCGCGAGATCCCCGAGTTCGATTTCGACGGTACGCTTAAGGCGGCCGAGAAGGCTTGGAGCGATAAACTCGACGTGATTAGCATCGAGCCTGGGGGTGCGAGCGATGTGCTGCAGCGCGCGTTCTGGAGCGGCGTGTATCGCAGTATGATCAGTCCGCAGGATTATACGGGTGAGAACCCATATTGGAGTACGCCCGGCGAGCCGTACTATGATAGCTACTATTGCATCTGGGATAGTTTCAGGAGTATCCATCCGCTGATTACGCTGCTGGATCCGCACAGTCAGACGTTGATGGTGAGGAGTTTGTTGGATATCTATCGGCATGAGGGGAAGTTGCCGGATTGTCGGATGAGCTTTTGCAAAGGTGCGAATGACTTTCTTACTGTTGCGGCCCTGGTAAGGCTGACGGTGTGCAGGCTTTACGCAGGGCGGATCGAACGCCGACATTGTCATCGTAGACGCCTACCTCAAGAACATAACCACGGGCATCGACTGGACCCTGGCCTACGAAGCGCTCGTCTCCGACGCAGAAATCGAGCCGCGAAACTGGGACGTCGAAGGTATACTCATCCCCCTCCCATACTCCGTCTCTTCTCTCCAACTAACACCACCGAGGACGCGGCGGCCTCAGATCCTGGAAGGAGCTTGGATACATCCCAACCGAGAATCTCGATCTCGAAGGTGTCGGCACCGAAACGCGCAGCATCTCGCGCACCGTCGAATACGCATACAACGACTTCTGCATCGCGCTTCTCGCCAAGGCGCTCGGCCACACCGCCGACTACAACAAGTACCTCACCAGATCCGGCAACTGGAAGAATATGTTCAAAGCAGACCAGAAGTCCCTCATCAACGGCACAGACACGGGGTTCACTGGCTTCCTGCAGCCACGCTACATGAACGGCACCTGGGGCTTCCAGGACCCGATCTTCTGTTCTCCCCTGATGGACTTTACTGGCTGTTATTTGAATCCAAGCGGCGGCGAGACCTACGAAGGCCCCGTATGGCTCTACACCTTCTTCGCGCCCGGCGACATGGCGACGCTGATCCGCACGCTCGGCGGCGCCGAACAGTTTGTCAAGCGTCTCGATTTCTTCCACGAGTCGGGCATGTGCTACATCGGCGACGAGCAAGCCTTCCTAAAAGTCTTTCTGTACCACTACGCCGGTCGGCCCGCCAAGTCGGCCGAGCGCGCGCACTTCTACATCCCCAGCCAATTCAACGACAGCCTGAACGGCATCCCAGGCAACGACGACAGCGGAGCTATGGGCTCCTTCGAAGCGCTCACCATGATGGGCATATTCCCCAACGCAGGGCAAGACGTGTACTTCATCACGCCTCCGTTCTTCGAATCGATTTCCATCCGCAACGGCCAAACGGGCAAGACGGCGACGATCCGGAATATCAATTTCGATCCGAGTGGGAAGAATGTATATATCCAGTCGGCGACGCTGAATGGCGAGCCCTATACGCGGAATTGGTTGCAGCATAGCTTCTTCCTCGAGGGAGGGACGCTGGAGTTGACGCTGGGCACGAGTGAGAGTGCTTGGGGGACGGGGCCTGAGGATGTGCCGCCGAGTTTGGGCCCGTTTGGCGGTGGGAATGGGACGGCGAATGGGACACAAGGGGGCATGGGGAGGAGGTGGGAGATGCCGAGGTTGCCGAGGTTGGAGTGGGAGAGCTGATAGGAGGGAGGTGGAGAGTGTGATTGTTGTGCAAAGGTCGACTGGCCCCGGGGATGACTGAAGGTTTGCATGCTTACTGTACATAGCATACTTCCTAGTACCATCGTAATCCAATAGGCAATACTAGTTTGAGGTATTCAGTGGCCGTTATCAATGGCATGCCTCCTCCATAGCCGCGCCACAATTGCCCCTGACAGCAAGGCACTGTATCCACCGTCTGAGACCATCGAAGGGAAGGATTAATGTTCGGCAGTAGGCTCCCTTCACTGCAAAGCGGAATCTGCGGAGTCTAGATAAGGCTGCACCCAAAAAATCCCGCAATCAAGGCTATGTATAGCCCGTCACAACTGGTATCGATCGGGCGGTAGGGGAAACTTGACACCGTCTGTGGCAGATCCAAAATGGCTAGAATTTGCTCGTGGCCGTGCATTCTCGGATTTACCGGCGCTTTTATGCCTGCGTATTTGATTTTTGATTTCTAAGCGGACTGTTGGGGGTCCGGCGATCCTCTCCACGCCACAAAGACACTCCAATCCTGAACATGATCCGATGATAATATTCCTTGCTACGGAGTGTTAAATATCGAGGCCCGGCAGAACGTCAATACAAAGACAACTTCCTCAGACTCCTTTAATATCCCCCATCACACCCTTCTATCCGTCTCTGCTTCAGTCCTGCAACAACCCTGTCACATCTCTCCAGGAAAGTTTACTTTTTCAAACAATAACAACAAACATGTCGAACCTCGACGCTGCTCAGCTCTTCTCTGTTAAGGGGCTGGTTGCTGTAGTCACAGGCGCTAGCTCCGGTTTGGGCGAAGTCATGGCGCATGCTCTGGATGTTAACGGCGCAGCCAAAGTCTTCATTCTCGGCCGCCGAGAGTCCAAACTCAAGGAGGTTGCATCGAAAGCGGTGTGTAATGATTTCTGATCCTCCCCCCTTAA
This sequence comes from Trematosphaeria pertusa, assembly GCF_010094035.1. NCBI lineage: Eukaryota > Fungi > Ascomycota > Dothideomycetes > Pleosporales > Trematosphaeriaceae > Trematosphaeria > Trematosphaeria pertusa. The sequence goes on along the minus strand of NW_022987222.1, from coordinate 928,164 downwards.
GCTGATTGCTTTTTAGATAAATGGTTCTCTCATTCCGGTCGCATGCGATGTGAGCTCGAAAGAATCCTTGCAGGCTGCAGTGTCGACAATCGAAAGGCAGACGCCATTTATCAATCTTCTTGTCGCCAATTCGGGCTACCTTGGGGAGGTTACCGGTATGGCCCCCAGGCCGGCAGAGCAGACTGTTGGTGAACTTCAAAAGGAGCTGTGGGACAAGACAACCTACGAAGACGCAAGTAAAGTTGCTAGTACCAACATAGCCGGATCGTATTTTACTTTTCTCGCCTTCTTGGGCTTGCTGGGAGTTGGCAATACGCACCCCGACAGCGTAGGAAAGAGTGGACTGCTACAGAGTCAGTTCATTAGTACCACTAGTTTTGGTGGCTTGTGCCGAGCTGAAGCTCCTAGCTATGTCTACAACGCTAGCAAGGCTGCTCTGAACCACTTGACGAAGACTTTGTCATCGGAGTATGCCAAACATAGCATCCGGGCCAATGCGATTGCCCCCGGTATGTTTGTCACGGAAATGACGGAGGTATGTGATAGAAAAAAAAAAAAGGTCTTTTGACCGTTGAGTAGAAGCTTACATCGGAGTAGGCCCACACCCCAGAGGGAAATCTCAGCGCCGTCGGCTCTATGCCGTGGCAAGCTATTCCCGCTACGCGAACAGGCACAGAAGAGGTATGCCAACACTTCAGTCTGAATTGATCGAATGCTAATGTTTCTGCAAGGATATGGCCGGTGCTGTGCTTTACTTGGCATCTAGAGCAGGTTCTTTTGTGAATGGGTGCATCTTGCTACCGGATGGTGGAATGCTCTCTGTTCGCCCTGGTTCCTACTAGTCACGCCGTCGGACTAGCTATCACTCCTTGACGAGCAAGAGCAAGATGTCGTCGACAAAGGCCGTGGAACGGCCAGAGGAGATCTTTCCCAACGACAACCATGCGAACCGGAACATTTGAGGGGCGTATATACCGCATGCGCAATATGTTTTGACTGCTACACTTGGCGCAGGCAGCGTGAGCGTAGGACTAGACTTGCACGAGAGACTTGGAAGGTGCTTGATGAGTGACGGGAGATATGACGAGGCACACGAGCCATTACGAATAGCGCTGGGAGAAGACAGAAGGCGCTGGAGAAAGAGCACCCCTACACCTTGACTAGCGTACACTACCTGGCTTCCTAATTCTATTAGCAGCATCGCTATGGTGTTGCCTCGACCTTGCGTGAAAGGGCGAGCAGCGGATACCAGCGTGTGCTTGGCTCAGAACATCTTACTACAATCGCAAGTCGTTGCTCGGCCAGCGATGCAAGGTGCCCGCTTCATCACCTCATCAATGATGAGGCGATCGGTGCGGCCATCCCGTTTCGATATCAATATATCGCTTGTCCTCCTCAATGATGATGGTAGCCCTGTTAGAATTGAAGACGGTTCGTACAAAGGGTTGGACAAATAGTACAGTACCTTCATCATCCGCTTCCTGATTTGCCGTCATCTGTCGAATTCAAAGCGTGCGTATCACGAAAACCATTCAACCCTTTGCCTATCGGGTTGGCGTGGAGTATCTCCGACCGAGTCGTCATCGTCGGCCGACGTTGCATTTGCGGATCGTTGTAGGGGCAACGTGGGAGCGCATAGGTAACCGAAAATGGAGTGAGGTGTGACGGAACGCTGAGAAGAAAGACAATGTAAAGCTGGCCAGGAGGCTGGTCCGGAATAACATCGGCACTGCGCGTCGGCTCAGCAGATATGCCGAGCGCCGAATGATAGCACAATATATGCATCTAGAGTGGCCACGACTGCCTCCGGACGCTATCACGCATCGCTCCGCATTGATTTGACACCCATTGATTCACCATCGTGGCTATAGCAGGAACTTCCTTCAATAGCTGCCGTCCTCAAGGCCCTCGCCTCCCGATGGCGTAATGCTGCGTATTACCGACAAACGGGAAAGGCGGATCGGCCTGATAGCACGCTGTGTTGATACCTGGTTCGTGATAGGAGGGAAGGAGGTTCGACAGGAGGGTATCCAAAGGAGCGGGTTCGATTGGCAGGTTACAGCAACACCTTGGGCTTCTGGCATAGAGGTTGAAACAAGCTTCGGTCCGTTTCGATTGCCGACGCCCGGTGAGGTTAATCGCGCATCCAATTTTGGTGATATGCATGCGCCGGCAGTAACTGGGAAGCCAGGCTCTGCTTCGCAGCGACGCAGTCACATCCCAACTGGGAAGGGCCGGTGCGGACTATCCGCTGCGTGCGATTCGAGCCATCAATATGCTCCATCAGCTGTGCCTCCGGTGTCATTCTGGGATAGCTTTTTAGTGGGTCATAGCGGTGAATGGGTTGCTCCTGGCTGCAATGCATGCGATCGATGATGATGTGGAAATGGCTTCTGTCTCTGTCCGGCAGATGAGGTCGAAATATGATTTTACGTTGACTCCCAGTTCTGAGTATTGCCGTTAGTCTCGCGCTATCTGAAACTGCCTCAAGAGCGTGGTTTGGGCGCTGAGGTCGGTACTAAGATTGTTGGTGAACGGTCGCGTTCTCGAGGTACGTACCTACGAGTGCCGCAGATGGCGTGAGACGAGAAATTGTGGCGGTGCGGGGATCTAGCGGATCTGGAATCGACGGAGTTCGTCCTCCAGATTTCCATATTGATGAGGCGACATCAGGCGTTGGTTCGAGCGTCCGACGCTGCAAAGCATCAGACGTCTCGCGACGCCTCTCAACCAATACCACTGCACCAAAACAAACATAGAATAAGCGGGGACAGTACGAAGGCCAGTTGCCTGGATCAACGCTGTTCGTGACGAAGGCATGAGGAGACCTCGAAGCCATCCGAATTTACCGACCTCAGCACTGCACGGCCCCGCCATGCGAGCTGCCAGTCAGCTCAGTGATCGTCGTCGGAAAGCCGGACGGGACCTCGTGACGGCGGCGCATGCGTCGAATAGACTGGAAGCGTCGAGCCTGGACGTTCGTGACGTTTGGACAGCTTCGTTCCAAGAATTTCTATGCCGTAATTTGGTACATGGGCAATGCTGTCATGCGAGGAGGTACCGTGGTTGCGCGCAGCTTGTCGCGAGACTTGACAAGTTGTGATACAGCCAGTGGATCGCATATTGAGATAGCTGGGATGCTGCGATAGATAGGGGAGTCGTCCCGTAGGAGCTTTTTGGTGTGGCCGCTTTGCTGCGGTTAGAGTCGCGTTGGAGGGGTCGATAAAGAGGGGTGTTACAAAGTAGTTGCAGAGACCTTGCAGATTCGAAACGGTCGAGGTATTTGGTGTCTGTCTAGACTACTTTCCTTGCATTTGGGCGATAAGCTGAGAAGGGATAATACTGGTGGCGCAGCTGTTGGCCCTGCAACCTCAGCGACGGTGCATGCAGCAGTCTCAAAGCAGCAAACGCCTCGTTTGGGCGTGGCCACGGGTGTATCCACAGCGGAGCCGTGGTTGAGGCAGGTCGTCATCGTCAGTCGATATGGCATTATTGGTTGCGTGCCTTTGTGTCATCGCGCTGGTTCCAGAAACCGCACAGCCGGAAGACGTGGCGAATCCTCAGCAAGGAACAGGCGCAACGGCTCTGGGCGTTAGTCATGGAAAAGCAGAGCGTCCACAAGAGGGCATGACGCTACATATCGTGAGGAGACACGTCTCTGCAAGTATCGTGGAGAAAGCCACTGTCGAGTGAGGGAGACGGCCAGGTCTTGAAATCAAGGAGCCGGCATTGGTGTAAATCCGTAGTTGCAGGAGGGAAACGCACGAGGCCGAATGGGTACTGGTGGTCAGCGGTGCCCCTGAGATATCGTGGCTTTCCCCAGGTTTTTGTTGGTCGGGAGCGGGTCTGGCGGTGTGTGGCAGCAGAGTCGAAAATGGCGCAGCTAGCCCGATTGATCACGCTCCAGAGTAGGATGGGCCCCACCGCCAATGATGGCGTAATACTGGATCGGATCGTGATGCATGGCACTGGGTTACCATCGGTGTCCGTGTCTGAACTTATCATTAGACTGCGATTCGTGCTGGCCTGGCGTTGCGGCCGGATCGGTGCTGGCCAGTGTATAAAAGGATCGCTGACTGCTCCTCGCAAGAAGCAGCAATCATCGAGCCCTATCCTCAAGACTCGTCTAAACTCGTCTAAAGACCAATCAGTACGCATTTCAGCCGGGATCGACGCCAGAGAACTATCCTCACTCAAAGAGCGAACTACTTTGAGCCATTCACCATGCCTCATCTCCCCTTCAACACGACTCCTTCTCCTTCGTCTTCTCCCAAGACCGCAGCCAAGACTGCACCTAGCCCGCCTTCGATAGTTCTCCATCCCGCTTCGGGTATACAAGATCGCTCAGACAAAGGCTCTTCGTCTAATGTGCACACAGGCAGTGCGTCAAAAAAGGAGCTGTACAAGTCGAGCGACGACATGGCGGCAGCCTACCGAAAACGCTACGCTCAGTACCTCGCCGCGACCTTCAATATGTCACTCGAGGCGGCCATGGTCGAAGCCGACACGCAGCTCGCGCCTCGCCGGTGTTCAGACGTCTCGGAAGCGGAGACGTTTCGGGAGCGCTGAGAGCTGGGAGCTGAGAGCTGGGAGCTGAGGGCTGAGAGCTGTGTCGGCGGGAGCGACTTACGACTTATTACGACTCTGCATTGGGAGGGGTTTGGGTAACGGCATAAGGCCCGGGCTACATAGCGGCATTGTCCTGAGATAGGACAGAAATAAAAAGGGTGTTTTCTTGCTTGTGCCTCTGGACTGTGAATTTGATGATGGTTGCGGTCATTGCTCCAGGGCTGGTTGTTACCGACGAGTCAGCCAATACCTAATGCAGGTTGGAGGTTGCAGGTGACAGTGCTGGGCCTAGACCACGGCAGAAGCGAGCCCCGTGGCCCGAGGCTCTTCGCTATCGATAAGAGGCCGCCGTGAGTGAGCCATTTTTCGGATCGGATGAACCATTGTGCCAGAGTGCAGACGTCTCTCGTTCACGACTCCGTGACTTCGTCGGGAAGGTTGAATCCTCTGCTATCTCCCTCGCATCGGGATGCGAAAATCGCTTTTCAACTCTGTACCACGCCGCCCTGCATGCCTCGGCATCCCCAGCCCGCTGACAGCACCCGACTGGTCCGGTGGACAGTCCCTGGAAGAGGACTCTCGGCGGAGTATATTGAGAAAGTTGGATGACTACCAAATACACACAGGTGTATGGCGTGGGACTGTCGACACGCGCTGGGGGAGTCGGCTAAGCTGGGTACCGGTGGCATAGCGAGAGAAGCGCTGCGGTCGACGTGGAAGCGGTGCTTGAAAGCCATGGCTCGCGACGCCTGGGAAAATTACGGCTAGCGGCCCTGAAAGACAGCTGATAAAGCGGACATGGCCAATGAAAAAATAGCTAGGGAAACGGATGTGGACCGGCGCGGGACTTTCGCCAACGTTGAGGAAGGCGCATGCATGTTCGATGCACTTCTTCACCAACAGCGGAATGGGAACAGGGCACCCAACCAGGACCGACCAGCTGCATGCCACGGCGAGCACCGTGCTGCCAACTTCCCGGACGCTCTCGGCATCGTGGCTATGCGCCGTGCGTATCGAACGACGGAGCGAAGGGCATAAAGAGACGTCTTGGAATCGTCAGCCAAGGGCCTTGTCGCTCTCCGGTGCAGAGGGGCGGCGAGAGGCGGCGAGAGGCGGCGAGCGGAGGAGGCTCAATCGCACAATCGCACACACAAACCGCTCGGGCAGCGCGCCAGTCCAGAGCGGCGTTTTCGCATTCATCGTCACCGTCGTGGTCCCAACGGGCGATGCAGCGGAGCGCAGCCCGTGGGGTGCCTGCAGCGATGTGCCCGTCCCTGACTGGCGAGGCCTGGCAGGCGGAAGGCGCGAGCGAGGAATACCAAGACGCTCCCCACGCTTGTCGCCGGGCTAGCGATGCGTGACCCCGCCCGCCAGTGGGAACACCCAAACCGCTATATCTTACCCGCGCGACGCCCTCCATTCCTACCCACAACCACACCTCCGGTGTTCTATTGCATATTGAATGGGTGAAACCGAACTGCCTGCGGTCGAGGAGACGTCTCCTCAGGATACAGAACCTCCTATACGACCCTACCATGGATCGGCTGCTACACACCAACCAAACCGCCCCGAGCCAGCATCACGCGACGACGGAAATACCTCGTCGTTCACACCTTGGCACACCCTCACCGCAGAGCAGGTCGCCGAGGAGCTGGATGTGGTTATCGGGTGCGCTCCTCCACCTCTCTGAGAGCCCGGGAAGGTGCTAACCCCGTCACAGCAATGGACTCAGCGCCCTCGAAGCGGACGCTCGCCTTCGGCACTATGGACCTAACAAGGTTAAGGGAGCTGAAGGGCTTTCTCTGTGGGCGATTCTCATGAGGCAGGCGTCCAACAGCCTCACTCTCGTACGTGCACTCCTTCTCATTGCCCCTTCCGACGCTTCCGCCTGCAAGTGGCCAACATGCAGCGTGCCCAGAGCTAGGCCACAACCGAGATGCGCACCCTCACATCATATATACATCGACATGCAGTCCGGATCCCACTAGATGCATCTCCAGCTAGCATTTCGACAGACAGTCCAGCACGTGCTGGTGCTATCGACTACCAGCATGCTAACCCGCGTGCATAGGTCCTCCTCATCACTATGGGATTGAGCTTTGGCATTAGTGACTACATTGAAGGCGGTGTTATCACTGCCGTCATTCTCCTCAACATTGTCGTCGGGTAAGATAGAATCAACGCTTTGTCGCCGGCTGTGGTTAACTCATGCAGATTCTGGCAAGACTACAAGGCCGAGAAGACGATAGAATCACTCAAAAAGCTTACTGCGCCCGAGTCCTTGGTCATCCGCGATGGAGACATCATCAAGGTCAAGGCCGTGGAGCTTGTGCCCGGCGACATCGTCCGGCTGGCTGCTGGTAACATCGTCCCAGCCGATCTACGGCTTGTCGACGGCGTCAATGTCTCGACAGACGAAGCCTTCCTCACTGGAGAAGCGCTGCCTGTAGACAAGACCCCTCACCTCATCTTCAACCAGGATGTTGGCACTTCCGACCGAACAAACCTCGCATATGCTGGAAGCGAGATGAAGCAAGGTCGATGCACCGGTATCGTTGTCGAGACCGGAATGCGAACCGAAGTTGGACAGATCGCACAGATGCTGCGTCAGAAGGGCGACCAGTCCACTACCCAGACTCCCTTGATGAAGCTCTGGAAGAAGTTCACCAAGACCGGGAAGTCCATTCTTGGACTTGATGGAACCCCCCTGCAAATTGGCCTGAGTAAATTCGCCCTCTTGCTTTTCGCCCTTGCCATCCTGCTTGCCATCATTGTATTCTCTGCAAACAAATGGCAGGTGGGCGGCGAAGTGCTCATCTATGGTATTTGCGTCGCCGTGGCCGTCATCCCGGAATCGCTCATTGCCGTGCTCACCATCACCATTGCGATCGGTGCCAAGGCTATGGCGAAGTCTAACGTCATTATCCGTGTCTCCTCGGCCATTGAGGCAGTTGGTGGTGTCACCAACATTTGCTCCGACAAGACGGGGACGCTGACCCAAGGCCGAATGATTACACGAAAGGCGATAATCCCGGGGTTTGGGACATTGTCCGTTGAGGACACTACAGATCCTTACAACCCAACCAGCGGCTATGTCACTCTAGACGGCGAGCGCCTAGACCAGGATGACTACATCCCGAACACGGCCTCCACTCGCTTTCTTCGAACCATTGCTCTCTGTAATGAGGCGAAAGTCACCCCTTCGGTCGATTCGTGCTCCTCCGTCAGCAACGAAAGGAACGAAAAGGACCTCGCTGCCGGTGTCCTTAGTGATGATGATGGAGACACCGATGCTTCAACCCTGCAATCTGCCACCATCACTCGCCCTACCACGGCCTCGGGTCAGAGCACGATGGGATCGCGCGGGCCGTGGAAGGCGAATGGAGAACCCACCGAAGTTGCACTGCAGGTCCTTGCTATGCGTTTCAACATGGGCAAAGAGCAATTGCTCGCTAGCCTAAACGTTGCGCTTGCCGCTGAATTCCCATTTGATTCGACCATCAAGAGGATGACCGTCGTCTACGAAGACAAGCAAGCCGGTCACCTCGATGTCTACACCAAAGGTGCCACTGACTTCATGCTTCCATGCCTTGCTATCCCCGACGACGAAAAAGCTGAGATGTACAAGACGGCAGAGTCGATGGCTAACAACGGTCTCCGCGTACTCTGCATTGCGCACAAGATCTTGGCGCTCGGAACGAACTTGCTCCATCGCGATGCAGTCGAAAAGGATCTGAAGTACATCGGTCTCGTCGCCATCTACGATCCACCTCGTCTCGAAACCAAGGGCGCCGTTCGCGAATGCCAAATCGCAGGCATCACTGTTCACATGCTCACCGGCGATCATATCGGAACGGCTGAGGCTATTGCCCGCGACGTCGGCATCCTGGATCCCACTTTACCTCCCGAAGAAGCCAAGAAGGCTGTCATGCTCGCAACGGACTTTGACCGAATGAGCAATGAAGAGATTGACAGAATGGACATGCTTCCCCTAGTCGTCGCTAGATGCAGCCCTCGCACGAAGGTCAACATGGTCTCGGCTCTCCACAGGAGGAAGCGCTTCTGTGTCATGACCGGCGACGGCGTGAATGACTCCCCAGCACTAAAGAATGCGGATGTCGGCATGGCCATGGGTACAGGCAGTGATGTCGCGAAAGATGCTGCTAAGATGGTTCTCACAGATGATAACTTCGCCTCGATCGTCAAAGCGGTAGAGGAGGGTCGTCGCCTGTTCGACAACATCCAAAAGGTAAGCCACCCACCATCCTCAACCAGAACTGTTGATGCTAACGCAATCAGTTCCTCATGCACCTACTCATCTCCAACATCTCCCAAGTAATCCTCCTCCTCATCGGCCTCGCCTTCAAAGACACAGACAACCACTCTGTCTTCCCGCTGTCACCCATTGAAATCCTCTGGGTCAACCTCATCACCTCTTCGTTCCTCGCCATCGGCCTCGGTATGGAAGAAGCCCAGACAGACGGCATGTACCGGCCGCCACATGACCTCAAAGTCGGCGTCTTCACTAAAGAACTCATCGTCGACAAGTTCATCTACGGCTTCTTCCTCGGCAGCCTGTGCCTCATGAGCTTCTCTGTTGTGGCGTATGTCGGGCCAGGTGGCGGCAACTTGGGAAGTGGGTGCAACGAAGGGTGGAATGAGAGCTGTGACGTTGTGTTCCGCGCCCGCGCTACGACGTACGCTACTATCACCCTCCTCCTTCTCGTTACCGCCTGGGAAGTCAAACACTTCTCCCGCTCGCTGTTTAATCTCTACCCAGACTCGCGCGCACCACCAGGCCTGTCCGTCTTCCCGACCGTCTGGCGCAACCGCTTCCTCTTCTGGGCTGTTACTGCCGGCTTCAGCATCATGTTCGCCATCGTTTACCTACCCATTATCAACCGCGAGGTGTTCAAACACGCCGCCATCACGTGGGAGTGGGGTGTCAGCTTCGGCGCTGTCGCCATCTACGTGGCAGCTATTGAGAGTTGGAAGGCGGTGAAGAGGAGGTTCGGCATTTGGAGTGGGAAGCATAAGGTGCTTCGACGAGAGGATGCCGAGGCGAGAGTTGGAATGAGAGGTGGCGAGGTGAGGGAGAAGGCTAGGAACTAAACCTGGTGGAGGGTGTTGACGGGAACTGATAGACAGGGTGTGGTGTGTATGTGGAAGAGGAAAGGCGAGGGGGATAAGGGAGGGAGGTATCAGACTGACATTGCACTCGTTGGGAGGTTTCTGTCATCTTGGGCGTCGACGATCTCTTCGGCCGTTTAGAGCTCTCTGTTGGATCGACCCTGGTCTGTCTCTACCGGGGTCTCCTTTTGATGGTTCGGTTCGGATTCTCATTCATTCATTTAGCTTCACGGTCGCTCCAGCCGCATGCATGCATTTCTAAATAGCAAAAAAAACCAACTTTGTCGCTCCTTAGCCTTTGCTTTTCTTTGCTTCTCCCCATCTTGACAACTCGTGCTAGATAAGACATCCTTCTGCTCAACACTCACACACACCACTCACATCACACCCCTCTTCCGTGAAGACCTCCTCCGACATGCCATACGCCACCTTTCAGCACCACTGCCCTGCTTGCTCAGCCCGCCTCGTAACGGCTTTCGTCGCGTAGTAAAGCATCGTGCCAGGCGGCTTCGCACGTGCTCAGATGCTAGATAGCAAGACCATATATATCCTCAGCACCGCTCAACTCAAATCTTTCCCGTCAAACTCGATGAAAGCGGCGACTCATTCGCTACCCGCACGTGGCAGTGGGGACACCCACCCAATCACCGGCGAGAATCCGGGTTGACTACGGGGCGCACCGTCTCTGATTGGCCAACTAGTTTCAGCTAAACCAAATTTGGGGGGTGGATTTGTTTGGGTCGATGCCTCCTCGGGGAGCGGCGGATTTCTTGCAAGGGGAAGGCGAAGCTAAAGCTGCCAGTGCGTGTTGTAATAGCGCGAGGAACTGCTGCTGCGCTCAGTGTTTTCCTCCATGGGTAGTTGGGTTCCTAATGTTGCATACACCAAACCACCTTCCAAGGTTCGCATAGTCCACGCAGGTGATGGAAACTCCTATGTTCATTTTTTTTCTTTGTCATTGACAATGTACCTCTCTCTATCCATCAGAAGAAAGACCACGTAAGCACAGTCGTAGGCCCATGGATATAAATGCTTTTCGGTACAACTCAGATTTTATCTATCCACCTGGCTCAGGCCTAAAATGAGCTATACATAACCCTATTTACCCCTACCGGTCGGAATCTGGAACGCGATCGCCGGCTCGCCGTGCGCAAACGCCTTGTCGATGCGGAAGTAGCCCTTGCGGTCGAATTGTACGATATCATCCACCTTGAGCTCCGCAACATTACAATCGGCCAGCGCCTTCGTCCTGGTCTCTGTGTTCGGATTCAAGAAGTCCTCCAACTGATCTCCCTCCTCTAGCTTATCCTTCGTGATCAGATAATCGAAATCGACGAGCTCCACCGGAATTAAGTTCTGATCCGTAGACAGCCAGGTGACCTTCTTCGAGGTCTTCTTAACATCGCCCTGGAGATGCAGTTCGAGCTCGAGAGCCGTCACGGTTTTGAAGCCTGAGGGTTTCGCGAGCGGGTTGATGGAGTGGCTGATCTTGCGCACGATGGCGTTGCCCCAGTTCATCAGGGTGATTTCCTCGTCTTGGGCGAAGGAGGCGGCATCCTCTTGCTCCATGATGATGGAGGAGCTGAAAACGACTTTCTTCTTGCCGAGGTTGGTGTATTTGGCGTGCTTGTCTTTCTCCTCGGTGATGACGCCCTCGCGCGCACCGATGACAGTGACGGGCACCTTGGCATCCTCGGCGATGGCGGTGTAGCGTGCGGCGATCGGGTCGATGTACTTCTTGTTTGTTGCCCAGAAGCTGTACCAGTCGAGGTTGACGATGTTCTTGGAGGGTCCTTGTTTGAGGATGAACTCGCGGAGCGCCGGGATAGTTACACCTCGTCGTCGGACACCGCGGACGGTCGGCATGCGTGGGTCGTCCCATCCCCAGACAAAGCCTGAGTCGACGATCTTGGTGAGCTTGCGCTTGGAAAGTAGTGTCCTAACGAAGTTCAGGCGCGCGAAGCCCCAGTTGTAGACGGGACGGAGGCGCAGGGCCTTGAGAAACCATTGGTACTGAGCGTCGCGGTCGTTGTACTCGGTCGTACGCAGTGCGTGGGTGACGCCCTCGATTGCGTCGACGATGGGACAGCAGAAGTCGTACGTGGGGTAGATATTCCATTCATCGCCCGTCCGGTGGTGCTCCTCGTCGCTGCAGCGGTAGATGACGGGGTCGCGCATGGCCTTGTTCGGGTCGTCGACGGACATCTTCGCACGGATGCACCATCGCTGGCCCTCCTCGGTACCCTTCTTCATCTCCTCGAAGCGCGCCAAATTGTCCTCAACGCTGGAGTCTCGGCGCTCGCTAGGAATGCCCTTCATGCGCTCATCCCGCATCTTCTCCTGCAGAGTGTCGTCCGCGTACGCATTCCCCTCCTTAATCAGCTGCACGCAGTACTCGTACAGCTCCTTGAAGTAGTCGCTTGTGTGTGAGACCTTGTCCGCCTTGATGCCCATGAGCGCAAGGTCTTCGACGATGGCGTCCTGGAACTCTTGCTTCTCCTTGATCGGGTTCGTATCGTCGAAGCGGAGGAGGAGGGTGCCTTTGTACTTCTCGTGCGCAAAGTAGTCGTTGAGGAGCGCGGCTTTGGCGTGGCCGATATGGAGATAGCCTCTGTTGTACTATTAGCATCCGCAAATTCGATTGGGGACCTAAGCACCTACGAAGGCTCGGGCGGGAACCTCGTCACAATGCCCGTCCCGTCCCCAACGTCCTGAAGTCCAATATCAAAGTTCGCACTATCATCCTTCTGCTTTTCTCCATTGTTGTTCTTCTCCTTCGGCCGCTCCGGGATGGCGGCTTGTTGCGGATAGGCCTCCTCAATGTACCTGAACCAGCGGCAGAGGTTGGGCATGAGATTCTGCTTGATGTACGCATGCGCCACTCGGTTTCCGCGCAACGTCTGCCAGACCGTGGTATCCGCCTCGGTCAAGCCGTAGCCGACGATGTGCGAGCGGAGGGTGAGGTGCGCGTCCAGCTCGGCGAGGGAGGGCTCGATTTGCTTGAGGTTGAGGGGCTTCAGAGCCTCGGCACGGTCCTGCCATTCTTTAATCTGGGCCTCCATGCTGCGGAAAGGTTGACTGAGGGCTCTACGGGAAGTGCAATGGGTTCGGGGGTGTTGGTGAGGAATTGGAGAAAAGGTAGGGCGATGAGTCGAATTGTTTGGCGGGGCAAAGGTGGCGGGATGGATCAAACAGTGCAAACTCTTATCTTATCGCACTGTACTGTACAAACCTTGGAAGGTAGCCAGTCCAATAATAAGAAACTCACGGGGAGAATCTGGCTCTGATACTCTACTGGTCACATAAAACTGATATCGCTATAGGGATGCCTAGTAATCGTGTCTATCAGGGCAAGGTGACGAGCTTGATTCATGGGCACAAGGACAACAAAGGGGATATGGTTCGCCATGATCCAAAAGATTGCTAAAGGAATCACGAAGCAGAACAAAAAAAGAATTCAGTACGGGAATTTCGCTATTTCGTCACGTCGTTGCTGCAAGTGCGTTCGGAACTCGGACGCCCAAGCCTTCCGGGCCGAACACGTGAAGCCGAGCGCCCACCCCGATTCGGCAACGGTCCCTGCCAAGATGTCCGAACGGGCCTCCGAATGCAACTTTTTGATTGATACTTGAATGCGCGGCGCCCCTCATTTCGCCATGGACACTTGATTGCGAACGTGTGCTGTTATGTCGAAGACGCAGACGAGCACCATGGCGCAGGCCAATGGCACGCACAAGCTGAAAGGGAAGAGGGCCGATGGAGCGGTGAAGAGCGGGCCGAAAGACGAGAAGACGGATTATACAAAGTGGAGGCTGCAAGATGACCGTGGGTGCCAGGTCTGGCAGTACCTGGAGAGCGATGAGGAGGCGCAGAAGTGGCCGCAGAGCAGGGCAGAGAAATATTTCTTGGGCTTGGACACGGTGGGTTTGCCAACCCCAACCCTCCACCGACAATTGCTTCTCCAACCGTTGGGGCTCGAACGACTTGAACAGGAGCGCTAATGTATGATTCTGTAGGGCCTGCCCAGCCTCCCGCCAGCCAAGACGCCGCTCCAATCCGCTGAAAATGCCCTCTCCTTCTTCTCGCACCTCCAGCTCCCATCCGGACAATGGGGCTGCGAATACGGAGGCCCCATGTTCCTCCTACCCGGCCTCGTAATCACCTGGTACGTCACCGAGACGCCGATTCCGCACTCGCGCGCCGTAGAAATAAAAAACTACCTCTTCGCACGGCAGCACCCAGAGGATGGGGGCTGGGGACTGCACATTGAGGGCGATAGCAGCGTGTTCGGGACTGCGATGAATTATACCGTGCTGAGACTGCTGGGCGTAGATGCGGAGGACGAGCGCATGAGGAAGGCGAGAGCGACGTTGTGGAAGTTGGGCGGTGCTTTGAGGGGCCCGCATTGGGGCAAGTTTTGGTTAAGCGTGCTTGGGGTGCTGGATTGGGATGTTGTTAATCCGGTGCCGCCAGAGCTGTGGTATGTATCTGGCGACCATCTACAAGGCATATACGAGAAAAGCGTACTGATGGCTTTAGGTTACTTCCTGACTGGGTGCCAATCGCCCCCTGGCGGTGGTGGATCCACATGCGACAAGTCATGCTGCCCATGTCCTACGTCTACTCCAAAAAATGGTCCTACCCCATTAACGACCTAACGCGCCAACTGCGCTCCGAACTGCTCACCCAGCCCTACGAGAGCATAACATTCGGCAAGCACCGCAACGACATCGCCCCAACCGACGACTACCACCCCAAAACCCTGATCCTTCGGATCCTCTTCTGGTTCCTGGCCACTCTCTGGTTCCCCTTCTTCCGCCCCGACTGGTTCGCCAAAAAGGCAGAGGACCACGTATGGTGGCTCATCGAAGCCGAGGACGAAAACACCTGCTTCGCCAACCTCGGTCCCGTCAACGGCCCCATGAACACGCTGGTCGCGTACATCCGCGGCGGACTAGACTGCTGCGCCTTTCGCGAGCATGTCAAGACGCTGCCCGAGTTTCTCTGGATGAAAGACGAAGGCATGCTCATGAACGGCACGAACGGCGTCCAGGTCTGGGACACGGGCTTCGTCATCCAAGCCTGCGAGGCTGGCGGCTTCACCAAAGATCCCAAATGGCAGCCCGTGCTCACTAGAGCATTAGAGTTCCTGGAAGACCATCAGATGCGCGAAGAGTGCCGCGACCAGCACCAATGCTATCGCCAGCAGCGTAAAGGCGCGTGGCCCTTCAGCACCAAGAAGCAAGGCTACACGGTCAGCGACTGCACCTCCGAGGGCCTAAAATGCGTTCTCCTCCTGCAGAACCAAAAGGGCTATCCCAAGCTTGTCGCCGACGACCGCTGCAAGGACGCCGTCGACGTGCTCCTCACCATGCAGAACAAGTCCGGCGGCTGCGCCTCGTACGAGCCCACGCGTGGCTCCCATAAACTCGAATGGCTCAATGCCGCCGAAGTCTTCGGCAACATCATGGTCGAGTATGACTACCCGGAATGCACAACCGCCTGCATAACCGCGCTCCACATGTTCCAGAAATACTTCCCCGACTACCGCGCCGACGAGATAAAAGCCTTCAAAGCGCGCGCGGTGGACTATATTCGCGCGGCCCAGCGCCCCGACGGCTCCTGGTACGGCTCCTGGGGCATCTGCTTCACCTACGCGGGCATGTTCGCGCTCGAATCGCTCGCCTGCGTCGGCGAAACATACACGACGTCCGAGCGCGTTCGCCGAGCGTGCAAATTCTTCCTCGATCGGCAGATGGACGACGGCGGCTGGGGCGAGACGTACAAGAGCTGCGAAGACGGCGTGTACACGCAGCATCCGCAGTCGCAAGTCGTGCAAACGGCCTGGGTTGTTATCGGCCTGCTCAAAGCAGAGTATCCAGATCGCGAGCCGATCCAGAGGGCTCTGAGGTTGATAATGAGCAGGCAGCAGAAGAATGGGGAGTGGCTGCAGGAGGCGATTGAAGGCGTGTTTAATAAGTCTTGGTAAGTCGCTCTGCTCTGATTGTGGCAAGGAAGGAAGAAAGACTGACGCTTGTGCTAGCATGATCTCATACCCGAACTA
Organism: Trematosphaeria pertusa; assembly: GCF_010094035.1. Classification (NCBI taxonomy): domain Eukaryota; kingdom Fungi; phylum Ascomycota; class Dothideomycetes; order Pleosporales; family Trematosphaeriaceae; genus Trematosphaeria; species Trematosphaeria pertusa. The sequence continues at coordinate 912,401 of NW_022987222.1, read as the reverse complement.
CAAGTTCATCTTCCCCATTAAGGCGCTGGGCCTGTACGCGAAGCGCTTTGGAGATGAGCCCTTACTGTAAAGAGAGGACTTGGCTGCTGATAGAGGGTAGTTAAAGGTCCAGAAGGCGACGGAGATACCCGTAATGTGGACGATGGATATGCATATAGATGAACCGCAGCTTAATACTAATACATCGCGTCAACATTCTGCAGCCTGGTTTCTACAGCACGCCTCTGAGCGAGCAATTTTCATATCACATGCACATATTGTTGGTATCGTGCTGTACATTCGCAGATATATTTTAGTATCTTCTGCGAGCGCTATGCGCTTCGACGACACGCTTATGAAAGCCTATCCTACCAAAACTCCCCTTCCGCAACCAATTGGTACCGCCAGCCATACGCCGTCCCATATGGTACACATTCGCAGAGCGAGGCGGCTCGCCGAATCGCTAAGCTATGCCTGTACGAAACGCCAGAAGACCAAAACACCAACCACCCTGCCCTCGTATCCTGAAAAAGCCTTGTCGTAACGACAACATCCACGCTGCTACTCCTCGATCAGAGCACCTAGGATGAGGCTCTGAATGATGAACTCGTCGCACGCGATGCGCAACTTCTTTCCCCCCGCCATACCCGAGCGGACCAGCACCTCGCTCTCCGCACTCTCATCTCGCTTTCGCTTCCTGCTTCCCTTCTTCTTAGGCGCCGCGCTCTTACTGCCTCCGAAGAGGGTAGAGGCCGCTTCAGCAACAGCGTCTGCACCACCATCAACATACACCCAGTCCCACTCCCCGTCTTTGACCAAGGCTTTGGCGGTCGCGAGATCCTTGCATGTACCCACATCTGCCGGACCGAGAGCATGCGTTAGGAAAATATATGGCTCCTTGCGTTCGACTTCCTTCTTCGATCGCCCGGTGATGATGAGTACGGATTGATTGCGAAGCAGTAACTCGCGCTCCTTCACCATCTGCATGAAGCTGGTGTCTTCCGCGGTAGGATCGTAGATAGACATAATGCGCGAGCGCACGACGCCCTCAGGATCGAGATAGGTCGACAGCCCAGCTGGGAGCAGGTACTTCACAAAGGGGAGGGGCCGAGACGCGGAGAGCGAATCTTGGATCCAGCGGAGGTGCAGAACTGGAATGTTGAGGGCGAGAGCCTGGAAGTGCTTTGTGCGGCGCGAGTGTGAGTCTGAGATGAGCGCCACGAACCCGAGATCTTTGTATTCGCGCTTGAGCAGCAGTCCGTCCAGGCCGGAGACGACCTTAGCCGTTCCTTCAGATGACATGGGTGCATCCGATGCCTCGACGTCGAAGAGCTCGTGGAAGCCGGAGTCGAGGATCTGGCCGCCGTTGGAGGTGATGAGCCGGGTGATAGCGTCTTTGTCGGAGGCGTCATTTGTGAGGGTAATCGCGAAGGCCATGTTCATGAAGGAATTGCCTCCAGACAGGACCGAGGAAGCCACCGAACCAGTGCGGGTAATCGACTCTCGCAGGAGGGAAGGCCCAGCAGTGCTTCGTCTAGGGTAGGTGGGGGTTGGCAAGCCATCAGCAGTCCCTGGTGTGGCATGGCGGGACACAGATGCGCTCGGAGTCGACGACGACGAGAACTGGTAATATCGGTCGCGAATACGAGACCACAACTGGGTAGTGAGATAGATACATCCCATTGGCACCGCAATGTGTTTCTTTAACGCATCTGCTTCGGGCGCAGGCAGGCTGTCCCTCTGCTTCTCTTCCAGAACAATTGTAGAATAGCCGTGTCGATCCGTCAAAGGGTATTCCTCGCTGGCGTTCGGATCGATCTTATCTTTGAAGCCGACTACGACATACGTATGCTTCTTCATGCCAGTTACGTCCACTTTGACTAGGTCCCCATCGCGAAGATCGAGCGCCCGTATCTGAACACTGTCTGACGTGTACATGTTGCCATCGTCGAAGCGGACGCGGAGACGGCGGGCATCTGCACGACCGAGGCAGGTCGCGGGATAGTAGTTTTTGCCCGGCCAGAAGGCGAAGACGCGATTCGGGACAAGAAGCTCGCCCGTCGGAGCCTCGCCAGCATCGGATGTGGATGTAATAACATGATCTGATTCGTTAGCCTGCGGTGTGGGCCGCGCAAGTTCGTCCGCTTCGCTGGTATGATCGTCTGCATCGCGCATCTCCACATCGCCCTTCTGAGTCACAATAGCGGACGACGGCGGTTTAATGGCTGTAGAGGCTTCCGGAACAGTCGACTTGGGTGGCGACTTCCGCGGGGAAGTCATGAACAAGGCCCTGTTGACGGGCTTCAGTGCACCCTTCCGAGGTGTTTGCGGTGTGGAAGGTTTCAGCAGCTTCCTTGATTTGAGGGTCGCCGGTTGCGCAAAGACAGCTTCCTCCCGAGCACGCTCCGCGGCCAGTGCGCCTTGTCCCTCCCGCTCGCTAGCCGAAGCTAATGGCGATGAGATCTCCTTTCGAACATTTTGGACTCCCTTTAGGGGCGATGTAGAAAGGTGATCGGAAGGAGGATCAGTGTCTTCAACCGGGCTGCGAAATGCCTTCTTCGCGCTGTATGTGATTTTGCGCTTCTTGATCGGCCGGGTTGGAGAAGAGCCCGATATCATATCCTCGAAAACTTCATCGTGATCTGCAACGAAGCTAAGCTGTGGCATCTCGATACCGTCCAAATCCGTAGAACGTTGCGTCCCAGGCTGATTGGCAATGTCAAGCAACGAGCGAATCTTGGGTGCCTCTGGGGAGTTATCGTCCACCCATGCCTTGACGGGGTCCTTTGAGAGCCTATTTGACTGCGAAGTTGATTGTTGCTCTTGCGCAGTATGAAATGGCTCGGTACTGTTGGTCTGATTCGGAGCATTGCTGTCATCGACGGTTAGCCCCACCACGGGGATATTACCCTGTGCGCCATTCTCACCCTCCCGAAAGAACGATGGTTGGGTCTCCTCGAACATGTCTGTCTCCGGCACAGTGGACTGCCGCTGGTTTCGTCGCGGCGCTTCGGGCTTGCTGTAAACATTGTGCGACCCTTCCTCGGGATGACTGGATCGGATTAGCTCTTCCTCTTCATTGTGAAGATCAGGCGACCCTTCACGCTCCGTCGTCTCCGGGACCTCGTCATCGCTGCGCACGTCACGATCAGGTATGTTGGGCTCCTCAGGCTCCACATCTGCACCTGCTTTCTGAGCAGGGTCCCGTGATTCCACTTCTTCATCTCCTGCATTGACCTCATCTTTCGCGACAGGGAGATCCTCCTCGTCATCCATGTTCACGTCTTCGCTCGCAGCGGGCGCCTGGCGTAGCTCTTCCTCTCCTTCGCCCTCCGAATGCTCTTCATAGGCGTGTTCGTCATAGGTGATGTCCTCCGGCGGAACAATTGGCGGACTGCTCGGAACTCGTTCTTCGTTGTCTTCAGGAAATACGCCATCATCGTGTACCCTATCTAATTGCTGTGAACTGGAACTTGGCGGCATCGGGGGTATTGAGGACGAGACCACTTGGCTGGTGTACCCTGTCTTAGCACGCATGGTAGTTTGGTTGATGCTGTATTGGTTGCTAGAGGGCGAGGACGGGAATCGAAGCGGCTTGGGCGTACTGCCGGGTTCGGCACTAGGGTCCGGCTGGGAGTCCATTATGATTTCGGATTCTCTTCCGCTTCGCAGCTTGGCTACACCCCGACGAAGAGGCTGGGACGCGGGGGCTCGAAATTGCGACTCGCGTTGTATTTGCAAAGTAGGGCTTTCTGATCGAGTGGTGTTGCGCGCAGACTGGCCGGAAGGAGTACGCGTAGGGTGAGAAGAAGTATTGGGCACCTGAACTTTCGTGACCCCGCTGCTGTGTTTCACTACGGTGGCCGGAGTGCGCGATACGCGTGCGCTAGACAATATATCTTGTGAAAGTTCGTCGGGTGAATCGCCTTCACCATGTCCATTCGCTGGCTGTGACAACTCGTCCGGGGAGCCGTCGTCACCGTCGGAGTCATGAGAACCATCGAATGCTCTTGCTCTTGAAGACCTTGTTTTCGCGGGAGAGACGTATGTTGAACTGATCGAAAGTAGGCCGCGCTTCCTGCTCTGTCGCGAAGGGGCCGGGGTAGATACGCCCGAGAGAGACCTCGCCGCCTGTTGCTTGAATCTCTCCTTTGCCTTCCGCTTTTCGAAGCGCCTCTGGACTGCAGTAGGCTCTTCCCAGCTTTCCTGCGCACCCGCCGAAGTCCGGTTCGTTACCTCACGTTTCCGCCTCTCTTGCGATTGCTTCATGGTCTCATAATCGGCCTTCGGCTCGCTTGAGGATCGAATGGCGGGACTACTCCTTCGTGGAGCCTTAATGGGGCTAGACATTGGTTGGACCGGGCTCGATTGACGCGCATTTGTGAAGTTTGGAGAAGGCCGCTGGAAGACCGGGTCCTCGATCGGTGCGCCTACGATAGGCGAGGTTCCTGCCTGTGTAGCATTAAATGCCTGTGTCAAAGACATGCCATTGCCGTGTCCTTCATTGCCAAAGCCAAAGAAAGCAGACGCAGAGAGAACTGTGCCCGGCGTCGCCTCCGTCCTTATCGCAGAGCTGAGCACGTGGCCCTGATTGTCCCTCTTCTTGCTAGCAAGCGCCGGTGTCTCGAACTTCAGCGGACTCGTCGGCGGTGGCCCCATTCGCGATTGGATCTCGGAATCATCGTGGATCACGGTGGGACTGGTGATGACCGGGCTGCGTCGCTCTTGACTTGACGATACCAACTCGACGCTGTCCGTTGGCCGGTCTGCGCTCTCCTCGGCCACATCGAACAAGGGCTTTGGGCTCGGCATACGGTTACTGACACTCTCCAATATGCCACTCGTATACTGTCTGAACATTTGACTGTCCGGTTGTGTGTCGCCCGGAGCGTCGGCCACGCCATCAAAGCTCTGGAACATCTTCGCGGCTCCTTCCCTCTCCTTCACAAACCCCGTGCTTGTTGGTGCCGTGTTACGCTTTGGTAGACTTGGCTTGACATGTCTCGGATCGATTTGGACGCGTCGGGGCTGCACTGCGCGTGGCGGGTGACCTGAAGCGTCCTTGGGGTGAGGGTTAGGTGACGGGTTAGGTGACGGGTTAGGCGACGGGTTAGAGGCCTGACCCGTTGTTGTCGAGGTTGCTGTCGCGTTGGCGTAGGGGTGGCGGTCGGGCGAGGCAGTGAATTGGACCGGGCAATCGCTGCCTGCCCGTTGCCTGAGCAGTTGAGATAGCTGTGAAGGGTCCTGGTGGCGGAGTTTAGTGAGCTGCGATAGCACGATTCATGCATCTGCAGAAAGCGACCGGGGTGTCGGGAGTCCGCGCGCAATTGCATCGAGGGTGCATATAAGTGATAACTCACATCGTAGAAGTCGTCCTTCAACACAGTGCATTCTTGCGACTCGGTGGAAGCCATTGCGAGAGCCCATCGGAGCGAGCCCGGCTCGACGTGGGGATTGTGTGTTAGATTTAGCCTAGCCACAAATTCTCCGGTTGGTCGCGCTGTCACGTGCCGATTTAGGACGCGAACCTTGGGTCATTGGAAGGTGTTCCTTTGTTTTCATGTGCCCCTACGAGGTCGAACACGTCATATTGAATCATCATCAATCAGTGAGCGATGCATATGTGACAATCAGGACCGCAACAACTTTGCTTGGGCCAATAATCGTGGTAAGGACCGACGACCACGTTTCGATCAAAGCGTCGGGTTTCTATCAATGGCGACGCGAAGCCCTTACGTAGGGAGGCATTCAGGCTATCACCCCAGGACTTGTGGACCTCAGAGGGCCTGTGGGTGTTCTGAGAATTGCACGTTATCCATTGATCAGACAGGAAATTTACAGTACTGCCTCCATTCAGTCTTTCCATCAGCGGCCACCTGGTTCCCCGCAATCCCTTTAACCTCCTGCCTTGTGCTTCACTCCTTCCTCCGGCTCCAGCTGCTCAACCGAAGAAGATATAGTACGCCGAGCAAACCATTGTCAATCCTACCGCGGTCCAACCCGTCTGCACAACCGTCTTGTTCTTGAATCCTAGCCCAACATCCCATGTCAAATGCCTAATACCATTCAAGGCGTGGAAGAAGAAAGGAAACGCGGCCACAGACTTCGCGGTAACCTTAGCCCACACAGGCCACGCCGCCACGGCCGCGACCATGGACGGTGTTTCGAGATGCCAGCCGAGCGTTGGGGCAGCGAGGTACGCAATGCCGAAGAGGTAGAGGCCGCCGCTGAGCATAACGCCGGTGATACGGTTCAGCGACGAGGCATACCAGGTGATCTGGGGTTTGTAGATGGAGAGATGCGGGGAGACGGGACGCTGGAGGCGCTGTTTTGCGAGTATGTCTTGCGCGCCTTGCTCGTTAACGTGTTCGGTAGCCGCCCACCTTCAATTGACATTAGCATTGTGTCCCTAGGGGATGGCGCGATAAAAGGGAGAGCTGGTGATGCTGTCATGAGCTGCATACCTCCGCTGCATCATGCGCCCCGCGGACTGGACTCTGAAGCGGGGGGCTGCCGCCCGTCGCAGGCCGAGTTGGAATACTCGCTGAGAAGACATAATGCTCAATCCGCGACCGATTGAGCTGCGGGAGAGGGGAGAGTGTCGACGGTGGTGGTGATGTCGTCGTCGTCGTAAGTTGACGGTGGTTCCTTCGAAGCTCGGCTGTTCCTCGAGTTGCCGAGCAGCCAATCAGCCGTCTCCGCTTAGTCAACGCCTGCAACACACCCGAAAACTTCTCGCGAGAGCAGCGCCCTTCTCTTCACGGAACCTCGATATCGCCGCAATGAGCCCCAGGGCATCTGACTTGGCGGAGTGACGGCCTGTCTGCTGGCGTTATGTCAGTGGACTTTGGAGATGAAGGTTCCGCGAGAAAAAGCCCGTAGTTAATCGCTCATTTGGCCTCTCTGTGGTTGATGTGGGTTTCATATCCAGGGCGACATAATGAAAGAATCAATGTTTAGGAGCCATCGATCATATTGGTATGGATTCTCCGCTGCGTTGAATGTCCAAAATCAATTTATTTATCAGAAATCCTCCATCAGTTGCTGTGCCCTCAGACCTCCCCCGAATCCAGTTTCCAGTGCGATACATCTCCAAGGGGTGTCAACGTTGCCTCAGTCCCATCTTACTCCCTAAATTGGCTGAGCATGCATGTCGTGTGCTCATACAACAACTCATTCACTCCCTGGTAGAGGTGCCTTCTGGTGCTGCGATGACATCGATCCCGCACACGCAAAATTTTACTGCCCGCCATCTCAACTCCACCCTTCCAACATCATGACCACGAACGCCGCTACGTCCAAACTCCTCGCCTGGTGACACTACTTAAACACGCCCAACCCCTGAGGATTCGTCCCGCGGAATGGCGCCCCGGAGCTTTACGTTGGCCACGTACTCCAATCTCGGTCTCCCACCGAATTCGTACATCTACAAAATAACCTCGACCTCGCAACGCCAAGACCCTCTAACATACTCGCGAACCGATGAACTGGCTGTCATATCATCCGATGACTCGCTCCGATTTCTTGATCCGGAAACCCTTAATGCCCTGCCCAACGGCGTCGTCAAAGACGTAAACGAAAAGGTCACGTGTCTTGAGCGCGTCAACGATTCTTCCAGCCATTTTGTGGCTACTGCGGGAAGAGATGGCCTAGTCAAGCTCCGCGATAAGAGGAGCAGAGAAGAGGTGATGTTGATTCAGAGCCGTGCGCATATATTCGCCCGCTGCTGAATGATTGCTGATTTAGCATAGCACACAAACTGATCTCATCGCTCGTGTGCGATTACCAGAAGAACTTCGTGGCAGCAGGCATCGAGAATCCGGACGACGGGCCCGGTGTTTCTCCAGTCTACGTATGGGATACGCGCAACGTCCAGAGACCATTGCGCGAGTTCGTCGAGTCGCATACGGATACCATGACCGACTTGCAGCTCCATCCCACCCTTCCAACCCTCCTCCTATCAGCAAGTACAGATGGGCTTATCAACATCTTCGACACGAGTAAAGCGGACGAGGAAGATGCACTCTACCAGGTCATTAATCATCGATCAGCAGTCGCGCGGGCTGGTTTTATGTATCCGACAACGGACGTATACGCGATGGGTACCGATGAAACGCTCAGCTTCTACGCTCTGCAGAACCAGGAAGAAGAGAAGGAGGAGCCAGCGCCGAAAGCCTTTGGCGATGTGAGGGAGCCACTGGGCTGCGACTATCTTGCTAAGATGCATTGGATGGGAGGCGAAGCTTATATTGCGGCTGGGAAGCATAGGTATTCGAAACGTTTACCTTTCACTCTGTTTGCATTAGACTGATAATTTGCAGAACCAGGTCTTTTGAGCTCTTCCCCGTCCAGAAGGGGCAAGTAGGGCCACTTGATTACACATACAACTCTGCAAGGAGCATTCGGCTACCAGGCGCTCATGGCGAGGAGATTGTCCGCGACCTCTTCAGTGACATTCATGTAAGTGGTTCTTTCCTTTACACTCCCGACTTTCTCAAGGGGTGGCAGCCTCTAATCCGTCACAGAACCACACGACGTACACTTGCGGCGAAGACGGTTTCGTCCGGGCATGGAAGTCACAAAGCGACGACACAATGGAGGTAGACGAAGCGGACGAGCTGAAGCAAAAGTCTCAAGACAAGAAGGAGAGGCGGAAAGAAAAGAAAGACAAGCAGAGAGGAGATAAGGAAGGGAAGAAAGGCAGATACAAGCCATACTAAGGGGACCAACAAGCCTAATCGCCGATTTCTCGCGTCCGCCACTTTCCGCGCATTCACGGTCTTCTCCGACATCTTCCCGCTTCAAATAATTCATCACACCCGGCTTCGAGGATTATATTATTTCTGAATGGACTGCTTCTGATCACAATGGCCTATTTTTGTTCTACAACTACCCCCTCAGCTAAAGCTGACGTATCTTTTCTCCACTCCTCCTCAACCCGCCTCCTTCTTGCACATATCCTCCGTCCACGGCGACCAACACTCTAATATGCATTTGGGGGAGGCGTGCAGGGATTCCAGGATATCTAGTAAGTTACGTTCATTGCCAAAACCAATCCTGCACAGATCACCCGTGAATACTAAAGCAAACCTTAAGAGGATGCCTGCAGGATACTGGAAATGTTGCGGAGACGACTAGAATAGCTAATGATGAAATGAAAGTAACGTCACGGAGGATACATGAGGCCCTCTAGTATCTAGTACTGTCGCGTTGGAAAATGACGTGCAACACGGGCTCGCTTACTAAATCAAGAATAGGGCTCTGGTCTCACTTCCTCGCTCCATCTTCATTTCCATATTGCCTAGCCGTGACTCGAACTCCCGCTGCGCTATCTTATCCCGCTTTGGGAGGTGGTCGGGAATGCGTTATCTGGCTGCGCAAGAACCTTGGAAGAAAAGTGCTGCGACCCCGCACTGTGTTACCGTTCCGTCAAGAGCGAGCTCGGGCCACATAGCCTTATACATTATTCTAGGCGTCGCAGCCAACCTACTTACTAACTCCCGATATTTGACGAACAGCAATATTGTGTGCCCTTGCATTGTCTTCCCTTACGTTCTTCTTCGCATTGCGACTCCCAAGAATGGATGAGCACCCCGAGACGTGGTCGCTAGGCGCCGTCACCCAGGACTGGGTATCCTCGCGACTGGAGCCTATCTCGAAGGACGCATCAGTCCAGGATCGAGCAATATCGAGCTGGTGTCGACTAGTATACCAAGTCACGACACAGGAATTGACTGCCTCGCCATCTGCTCGAAGAAGACTGTCTGTAGAGCACATGCTGTCTTATCAACTCCTACTAGACTGGTGGACGGCGAAGTATCATGACCCAGCTCTGTCCATCGCAGGACTAGCCCGTATACTTGGAATAAGTTTCTTCGAGAACTTCCTACAAGGGGATCCAAAAGACATTCCAGCCACTTGGAACGAGGTCATTAACGCCCGATTGAAGACAAGGCTGGCGACCAACAGCCTTGCTCTTCTTACCGATCCGGCGTTTCGAAGGGAGAACATCACCGCGCCACGAGACCTCGGAGAAGGCTACCATGACCAGCTGTGTTTGCTGTTCAAGGCCGAGTTTCTCGATCTGCCGTCTTACGACTGGAATTCAGAACCACAAGCCACTATTGATGCACGCCGCAACGCTAGAAACCAGGCAGCCATCAACGCATATTGCCAACAGTTCGCCTGGAAGACCTTCTGTTCCTACCGCGTTATGCAGACTACTGGCCGGGAAAGAACGCACTCGGTTTTTTCTAGCCGACATACTAGCTCGTCGATGCCCAATCTAGCCTTGAGAGGACCCATAGTCAACCCGTGCCCATGGATCCAAAATGAGGATGAGGAGTTGGATCTCCCTTACTATCTGTGGGATATCCGGAAGAGCTGCACGATAAAGACGAGTTGCATTAAATTCAATCCCGACTACATGGCCATCAGTCATACATGGGGACGGTGGGTAAAAGGTCGGCCAATTTCGATCCCTGGTGTGCCTTGGAAGGTACCACAAAATAGGCGTTTCAATGTAAGAGACGTTGGAGCAATCCTTCGGCGCCTGGTTCACAATACGCGTTGTGGAGTAAAGTACGTGTGGCTAGACTTGGTATGCATACCGCAAGATGGATCAATTATTGCAAAGAACGAGATTGCCCGGCAGGCCAAGATCTTCCGGAGTGCGAAATACGCGATGGCGTGGTTTAACGATATCGGCAAATTCGAAGGACTAAGTCGCATACTAAACTTCGCGTCGCTTCATCTCCTACAACTAGCCGGCGAAGAGGAGCGATCTGCCCTGGCAGAGGTTATCGACATGAGCAAGTCCGCAGCAGGAGGAGCACACAGCAACCTATATCACGTGGATCCGGAGCGACCAATGCATGGCGACGCCAACCCGTGGTTTACGTCGTTGTGGACCCTTCAAGAGCTGTGTCTCCGGCCGGACATGTGGCTCTGCGGAAGTGAAGGAAAGATGTTGATGTGTGACAATGACGTTCCAGTACCGCTGTGTGGAATGATAGCACTTCTGGGCCGGTTTACTGGAGAGACAGACACTGCATATCAGAATGAACTGTACGGCTCTGAGCCTCTCTCTGGACTGCGAGATCTTGTGTTCTGGTACACCCAATCCGGACTAGAAAAGCTGTTGGCCTTGGACATTGCGTCCATTCTATCACTTGGGGAAATTCGTCACTGCACCCAGAGACGGGCCGAGGCCATCATGTCTGCACTTGGAGTGACGGAATGGTTTGTCCAAGCATTGACCGCACATTCAAATGCGGAGGCGGAATTCGAGAAAGACCTCGTTCTTGGGAAATATCCGTTAGCCTTCGTCAAAGAGTTGGCCACGAAGCATCCAAGACATTTCTTCGCCGCGGTTGAGCACTTGCACTGGGATGAGTCAGTCCAAACGTTTGTTCTCGATGCTTCCAGAGCAGGATCCATGTTACCATTCGGTGGCATTAGGGAAGGAGACTTCACGATAAGTGCAAGGCTTCTTGAGGAATGGTGGACCAAGAGCGCAGCTACCGTTCACGACACCGTTTCAACATGGACAGTGGAGGCAACTGGTGCAGTGCGCATTCCAAGAGCTTGCGTGATTGACACATCAACAGACGTTCCTTACGAGCTTCCCGCATGGTGGGCCTACCGGGAGAGGTCGACAGAAGCGGGTGATGCAAGCCTTTCCTCCGCCGCAGAGTCAAAAGTTCTTTGGCAGGTTGATGACAAGTATCTGGTCAACCTTAACCAGTGGATGTCAACAAGAACAAGGCCATCATATGCAGTCTTGTTCGACTATTTTACGGTTGTATTGGAGGATGAGGATACTCAAGAATGTCTAGCTGGATCGGGAATCATTTTGGAGACATTGGAATCTGGAATGCTTCGTAAAGTATGCCTCTTCTGTTTTCAGGAGATTGTGCCGCGTATCAATGTCGCGGAAGTTAGACAGTTGGACTGGTTAGTACTTTAAGTAACTTGTAGAAACGTACTGTACGAAGAAGCTAGAAGTGCTGCGACCCCGCACTTTGTGTTACCGTCCCGTCAGCGGTGTGACCGTTATCGCTCCTGCTGCGCACCTCCACCGACTTCCCTTAAGTGTGCTTCAAGGGTACAGGAATGGACTCAGTCGGGCGATGCGATGGCCTGGGCAGGCTTCGCTGAGCGCGTCGTTGATTGAGACGTTAATCCGATTGACTCAGAACGGGTACTCGAAGTAGGCTAGGACCTACTCACTTCATACGAGCATGAAGAACACGCTCAAGGAGGCAGTCAGGGTAAAAAGAGGGAGCGGAAGCATGCTATAAGGTCGTTTGTCATTGATAAAAGAAGGTACATCAGAACCTGCCATCACCCTACCATTCTATACACTAACGCCGACTTACAAACAAGACAGAGACAGTGAAAGATAGGAAACCGGGTCTTGGGAAGAGAAGGAAAGCTACTTCCTCAGGACGACTTCCTTGCTTCGCTGTGGCGCGACATCAACTGGCCTGGGGAACAACTCTACGGTGGCATGGGCAGCGCGGGCAATCCTGCTTCGATGGAGGCTGGGTATCTCGATGACGAGTTCCATAATGTGTAAGGATCTGATCGTACCTACACACAGCTACGCCGCAGCTCTTCTCAGGACACCAGAAGTCTGTATGGTTGGGGTCATGGAAGGTCTCGTAGTGCCGGTCGTAATCCTGCATCTTAATGCCATCTCCCTTGCACGGGAGGATGTGGCAGCGACATTCGTTTACCCCCTTCTCCCGGAAGATCCAGATGGACCCGACGCGGACCTCGTCGGTGCCATAGGGCCTTGGTGGATGCGGATCTAGCGCTGGTTGCTTGAGCTGCCAATCACGGAGAGGGTCGGTGTTGATGTCTCCAACGTAGGAAACACGGCGGACGCCGCTGTCCCTATTCTTGTAGACAAAGCACGCGACGAGAGTCGGTTGAGGGAATTCGAGCTCGGTGTCACCAAAGAGGAGGCGCACCACGGGTGTCGGGCTGCCTCCAACGGATTGAGGAGTAGCGTTGACATCGAACCAGTCATTCAGATATGGAAGAAGTGAGGAGCTTTGGCATGCCCTGCCGCTCGTGAGTCCATCGGCAACCTGGATGTTGGACAGATCGGCGCCTCCAAGAGATGGGGTCTGCGGTGAGGAAGTGTAGGCACCGAGCACATTGACTGGGCGTAGAGGGACGGAGCGAGACGGATTCTGATCCGGGGAAGGGGACAGAGTATGTGCTTCGAAGCTCTGAGCTGCAGTTGCGCGAGCAAAGAGGATGTCGCCAGGAGGAGAGCCACCGAAAGACGGAGGATTCGCCCCAAAGACACTGTCGTTCGTTAGCCACACATAAGCGTAGATCAGGGGTAAAGCACTCACCTGGTTGGTTTAAACAAATTAGGGGCAACCGTTATGTTTCCATACGTAGATGGGCCGGAACCGAGCGGATCATTAAGAGAGAGCGGAGGGAAGATAGTATCAAGTTGATCTAGAGTGCTTCCGTTCAGGTTGTTGAAGGGAAGACCTTGGTTCTGATGGGCACCTGGAGTGCCTCCGCCGAAAGTGCCTCTACCGACGCCGTTGCTCAACGTGGTTCCGAAGCCGCGACCGGACGGTGTTTGATTCCGGTTTGGTTGAGAACTTTCGTTCGGGCTGCTGATTGGAAGAGCTTGGTTCGTAAAGGGATTTGGCGTTCCACCGCCGAAATTGGTAAAGCCAGAGCCGTTCTTCGACATGATCTCGAGATCGGAGCGGAACCGCTTTTCGAATATGTGAAGAGTTGGGAGATATCAAGAAGTATGATGGATTTTGCTACTCTGAATGCGAGGGACAAGTTGAATGCGGATGAGATGGGGCGTTCCAAAATTACACTAGACGTCTATTTTATCCTTCTCTCTTGTGCCTGTGGCATCGAGCGAAGAGCACGCAGACATTCTCAGAGTCCCGTGGGCGAGATGGCTGTCTCAGCGCCTATTGCCCACGGCATAGAGCTGAAAGGGACAGGGAAATATCATGAAGAAGGTCTGAGATGTAGCGAAGACCAATAGAGCTGTGATCGACAGCTTTGGCACCTTAGACACCTGAAAATGGGTCAACTTTGTCTCGCAGTGGTCGATAAAGCGTTGATTGTGGTTTTCCACGCGCCCCTTCTAGGGCTGTGCGAACATGTGGTTTCTGGGCCCTGGGCTCATGGACTCGTATTCTTGGACTGCAGGACTGCCTCAGGCGGAGCGGAGGTGGGCATTTTGCTGCGTCCTTCTCCGGGGCTGTGCATCCTTTTGACTTGTAGTATGGTTGATTGGCATGTTCGATGGAAGAGTTCCTGGGCTCCTAGAGCTCAGGTCCTAGCTCAAGCTTCAGTCCAAGTCACTTGACGAAACTCACCGCGCTGCTCGATACCTAGGTACGATGCCGAGTTCCGACTTCGTCCGAATTACCGCAGCACTAAAGAGTGTTTTCGATGACAGTGTGAACGTCTTGCGCCGTAGGCACATCCCTAGCGATGTACGGCCTCAAGTACGGAGCCGGCTTTCTCCACGTACTTCACTAAGCTTCCACACTAAACATCATTCTTGTATTCCTATCTGGGAAACACAGTCGCACATAAGCCCGTGGCTTCGAAAGCTCGTAGCCTGTCGTAGTGCCGGCAACGCTACGCGTCTGATCGATCTCCATCCATCACTGGCGTGGATCTATCCGGGAAGCGCCGCGCCCTCGGCTGCTGACCCCCGGCTCACCCCCACGCCATAGGCTCGCGTGCCGCCCGTCAGCGAACAGCTTCCACAGCCTATGGCCGTGGCAAAGGGAGTCCTTCACTCAGGCTCCAGTGTTGACGACAGTGTGGACAGATCAGCTGTACCTGAATGCCGAAGAGTCATATCCTTCGAGGCCTCGGCATAGGTGATGCTGGAGGCCTTCGGCGTTGGAGATGCACGTCATCGCAACGCTAAACAAACCCCCTTGCAATGAGTGCAGCGCAACATCTTGCAGGTCGCCTTTGTACCCTGTTTCTTCCCTGCGTGTTACTGGCCAGCCCTACGCTGATAACCCTCACAATGCACCGCAAAGATGCAATTCTCTACAATGAAATTCCCATATTCAAACCAACTTCGTCATGAGCAGTAGCGCGAACGAAAACTTGCACAGGCGGCTGACCACTCCTTGGCCGTGGCGGAGCGTCCGTTGTGAAGTCGTCACAACGACCTTGAACGTGAACATATTCAGTGGCTGCCTATGTCGCGCTCGATATCCTTATTTGATCAAAAAACCCCAGTGGCTGACCGGATGCGCTTGCTATCAAGGCCGAGGGAGCTTTGGGAAGTGTAAGCCAAATCAGGGTAGAGAGAACCGCGCTGCCTGGGACTGGGAGAGAGGAATTCACCGTTGGGGAATGAACGGAGAGGAAGGCTGGTGAGGGGAGGAGAAGTGGGGGTGGCTTGATCTGGCAGTCCACAGCCTTACATCGTGCTCCCTCGTAAGGCAAGGAAAAGGAAGAGAGAATGCGCAAAACAGACATTGGAAGGAGTGAACGGCGAGCGTTTTCAATAACTAGCTACTTCAATCTTCGCAATAATATCGTCGGTAGCGATAGGTGGATACCGAACTACACTGGTCCAAAGCTGCGGAGAATGGATGAGTCATGGTATTCGGATGTTCAACACGCACGAAACCTGCCTTTTCAAAAATTGATCTCCTTCAAGAAACCTTCAAACGTTCCGAAGCCCTCCCATCCACCAACTTTCTCCACTAGCTCATGACTGCTCTTGACTCCCGCTTTCGCTCCAGACCCGTAATAGTCATACTCCCGGATCATCATCAGATTATCGAACAACTCCTTGCTTCCTTGGTAGTCCTCAATCGGTGCCTCATGGAACTCGCACTTCTTTCCCGTAACGTTCTCCACGGCTTTACATACTTCAAGTGGAGTGAACCATCCTGAAGCAGCGAGGGTATGCTTCCCAAGCGTGGCCGAAGGGTTCGCAAGACAGGCCGCAACGAATTTTCCGAAGTCTCGCGGCACGTCGAGCATCGGAATCGCGGTGTCTGGATGGAAGAGCCAAGAGAGCGAATACGACTGCCCGCTTTTATCCGGCTTAATCGAATTCGGAATATTCGACATAAAGTACGCTGGGAGGACGAAGGATGCCAGGACGCCCAGCTCTTTCACGTAATCTTCCACCATAGCCTTCGAATCGAAGTGGTGCAGGTTGACGAGCTTGCCCTCTGTGATCCTGGACACGTAAGGCAGCGAGGACCAAACGAGGTGCTCGACGCCCGCTTCTTTCGCTGCATCGGCAAGGTTCTTGCCCTGCATCACTTCGTGCTCGAGGGTACCCTTTTCCCAATAGTTCGTTACGCCGAAGACAGCGGAAGAGCCTTGGATGGCGGAGAGGATGGAGGATTTGCTACTGAGGTCCGCCTGTAGAGGTCAGCACGCTATGGCAGCGACGAGTATGGTGGGAATGGGGAGAAGACGCACCTGTACCATCTCAACGCCTTTCGCGACCATGGCTTGCGCATCAGGTTTGTTGATGTTGCGGGTTATGCCGCGAATTTTCCATTCTTTCGAGAGCGTAGGATGGTTCAGGATGGCGCGGACGACGGACCCTCCTTGGTTGCCTGTGGAGCCGAACACAGTGATGAGCTTGGTCATCTTGAGAGATCGAAGCATGCGGACAGATGTCGATAACCAGGGGGAACACCAGCGCTATTTATACCTCTCATGGTGTCTTTGTTCATGCAGACAGAGTTTCGAGATTGCTGCGGGCTAAAGAGCCTCTTCATATCACATTGGATAAGCATTGAGTAAGGCCCACTAGTTCGCGAGAGCTTAGTAACGGTGGAATAAGCAGCTAGATTCTTTGAGGCTGGATGTGAGAGGCGGGGGAGCGAGGCCAAGAGTTGGCATTCACCCCGCTTTCTGAATTAATGTTTAGCGCCGGGATCGGCCTGATTAGTCACCGACGCTTGCTTGATGTTCCACGATGAAAACATGCACTTTCCTCTGACATCTCAATGGACTTGAAGACATGGCGCCTCGCGCGCACTCTTTATTTGGCGACGACGGTAAAGTCGATGCCCCCTTTTAATAATCTCAGCCGTTAGGTTAGCACGTGGCTGGTACCTACTTGTTGCCGGATATAGTTACTACTTTACGTGACCTGGTTATATATATATATAGCTATATTTCTCGTATTCTTAATTAATTAACTTATATCTTAATACTCTATAATTTATCTAATAGTTATAAGCCTAGATTTGCCTACTACTATAATATTACGATTACAGAATTAGGAACAGGGTTAGCTAGCCAGGACGGAGGAAACGGCAAGCTAAGCCCGGGGTTACAGAACAGAGGATCACGTGCAAGGTTACGGGAATAATTAGGGTTACGTAACGTGGATTAGATAGATCGGGCGGATTAGAACCTAATTTAAGAGATTAGACTCTAATCTAGAAGATCTATAGAAGCTAGAGCTATTAGCACCTAATCTAGTTAAAATAACATATATATATAACTAGAAGAAGCTTACTTACTATAGCTTCTTATAGTTATTACTTTGTATATTAAATTACTATAGAGACTTGCGAATTAAAGTATTATTACCTTTACCTCTTTATTACTAAAGATCTAAGCCTAAAGTATACCTCTTACCCTCTCTTATAAAAGTAAGCCTTAGTCTTAGTTAAAAGAACAGCTTATAATAAAATAACTACCTAACGTTAAAGAGTAGAACTATTATATTAATAGTTAGAACCTAATCTAGAAAAGCCTAGGCTAGAAAGCTAACTATAAAGAAATAGATTATAGAACTCTAACAAGTTATTATAGTACTCTAGAAAATAAGCGTTTAGTAGGTAGAAGAGCTAGCTATAGTAAAATAGTAGGCATAGGCTAAGATCGCCCTGCCTTAACGCTTTAATAGTAAGAGAGAGAACCTTAATATATTTCTAGTAGCTATAGAACTCTACCTATAATATAACGCTATAGTATTTCTATAGAATAAAGATAAGATTCTAGAAGCTATAATAAACATAGAAGAGAAAGCTCTTACGTAGGCTAAGCTCTATATATTAGACTAGCTAGAAAATAAGAGTAATATAAAAAGAACACAATAGTCTATAGACAAAATTTTTAAAAGCTAGACTAGGTTTATAAAACACCTTAGAGAAACGTTTAGAGAAGTTAACGTATATAAAGTAGTCTAGAAAAAACTATTCTAGCTGCAACAAACTAGATTAGCCTTCTAGTATGCGGCTACGTTTAGGTAGCTAAGCGCTTATCTAGACTAGAATAACCTTACGCTAGCAGGACTCTTCTACAAAGAATTAAAGAAGTTAGTTAAGAATAACATTACGTATACTAAGTAACCTAAGAACCTAAGTAACATAATAGAAATAGTAGTAAAAATTAATAACTAATAGTATAAACAAAATCTAGAACGTTAATAGAGTAGAGATTACTCTATACTACTAATAGTTAGAACTAAATAACTATAGACTATGTTCTAAGAAGACTCTATAGACCTAGACTAGGTTAAGACTCTATAGAAGAGAAAGCAAACTCTAAAGAACAAAGAAAAGGCATAATACTTTAAGAAAGAACTATGCCTAGCCTATAGAGAAAAAGAACACTTCGCGCGAGAATACCTAAAGAAAAAGAAAATAGTTAGAATAATCTAAGTAGACTATAATAGTTTTATATAGATAGCATGCTATAATAATAGCTATATAATATACTAGAGAGATAAGGTTAACTTAGAATAGTACCTAATAAGAGTTAGAGCTATTATACTAGAGTACTCTATATATACTAAACACCTTACTCTAGATACTATCTAATAACGTATTAACACGTAATAGTATTAGATGTGCGTAGAATTCTATAACGTATAGAACTATTAGTATATATACTAGAATATTCTATTTATTAATAACAAATTCTAGAAAGCATTAGACGCTCTTAAAAAAGTAGCTAGGTTAGTAGAATACCTTATAGATAAAGAAGTGCACACGTATATCTAGAAGATATACTAAGGCTTCTCTATAAACTACTCTAGAGCCTAGAAAGCTAAGTAATAGTAACTAAGATGCGTAGAAAGAGGTAAGTATAAGAATCTCTTCTACAAGGTACACCTAACTAAACTATTATAAGAAAAGAAACTCTCTAGACTATTTATATACAATTAGAAAATTAAAGCACGCCTATAGTAGAAGCTATATTAGCTGTATAAAGGTAACTATCTAGGCTACAACTATATATACTAAGCCTACCCCCTAGTAATCTATAGAGAGAAAGGTAGAGTAGTAATTAAGACAGCTATTAGCACCTAGAAACTAGATAAAAAAGAAATCTAAGTAGCTACGTACATAAACTCGCGCTCTAGAGAGAAAACTAGCTAGATAGTAATACCTAAACTAGTTAAAGAAACACATAGTAAGAAACACCGCGCTAAACTATAAAATTAGTGCGCTATAGAATACTAGTACTATTAAGAATAGTACTAAACTATAGAATAGATAGCCTAGTACTCTAACTACTATACGCTTAACTATAGATAGTATTTTCTAGAATAGAGGTGCTTGTACTATAGAAAAAAGGCTAAAGATAAATATATAAAACTCTACTAGACTATATACTTACTAAAAAGATACCTAGTATATATAGTAGAAAAGAAATAGAGGTTAACTCTAGCTACCTCTTTAAAGTTAAAAAACTAGTAGGCCTCTAAGACAGAGGTCTAGCCTAGAAAGGCTCTATTTAGACTATAGGTAAGATTATTACCTTAAAACCTAGAACGCTACGCGTAAAAGCTATATTAGAAAATAAAAGATTTATAGTCTACGTAAATAGTAGAGTAGTAAAAACGTATATTTCTACTAGCCTAGTAAAACTATAGAATATACTATTTTAAGAAAAATAATAGCTATACTAAGTATAACTTATAGACAACTAGCTACCTACCTTTAGCTAAGAATAGATTTACTTAGAGACTAAGGCATAAGTACTAGATATCTAGAGAATATAGAAATAATAATTCTATAATATTATAGAACTAGAAAATATAAATATACTTCTAGAGCTAGATTAGCTATAAAGATATAACTCTAATATTAGTTAGATTAGGCTAGAACTCTAGAAAAAGCCTAGAGTAGTATAGAAGGCTAGAGTAAGATACTACCTAAGAGCTTACTAAAAGCTAGAGGTAAAGATTAGAAGAATATCCCCTGCAAGTTTAACAAAATAGGCGAAAAAACAACCTTAAGACGTTAGCGTTGTATAGATACAGAAGCTGCAACCTAATATAGAGTAACTACCTTAAGAGGTTAAGAAAGACTATAAGAAGTTTGCGTTGCTATTTAATAGATAGAACAATAGCGTTCTACCTAAACATAAACTATAGAATTATAAGATACCTATAAAAGATAAAGCTACGCTAAAACTAGAACCTATATACCTACTTAGCTATAAGTAAAGAGAGAAACTATAAAGACATCTAGAGAGACTTCTACGTAAAGAATATATTTAAGAAAGCTAAAGTCTAATAGTCTTACTAGTACTATTTATACTAAAGAAGAATAGATAGCTAAAACTATATATTAACTATAGACAGCTTAACTAGGTAACTTAAAAAAATTAATATCTACTACCTATAATCTTAGAGCTAACAGACTAGCTTATAGAAGTATAGTAGTTTATAAAGTTTAATATTAGAGAGGGATACTATAGAATATAAATTAAAAAGAGATATAAGTAGAAGACAGCTTTTAGAATAAGAGAAGGCCTATATAAATATCTAGTTATACTATTTAGGCTTACTAACGTACTAGTAATATTCTAAAGTATAATTAATATAGCTCTATACAAGTATATAGAAAGGTTTACTATAGTCTACCTAGATAACGTACTTATATACTTAAAGAGAAAACTAGAAGAATATAAGAACTACGTATAAAAAATACTATAGAAGCTTAAGAAATACAAACTTCTAATAGCCTTTAATAAAAGCGAGTTCTATTATATAGAGACTAGCTACCTAGAATTCTATCTAACCTAAGAGAGAATCTAGATAGAAATAGACAAAGTTTAGGTAGTTCTAGACTAGCCTATACTCTAAATAGTAAAAGAAGTATAATTCTTTCTAGAATTTACAAACTACTACTAGAAGTTTATCTAAGAATATTTATAAATTATAATACTACTTATAGAGGTTACTAAAAAGAACTAAGAGTTTAGATAGAAAAACCTATAATAATAAGCGTTTAAGACGCTAAAATAAACGTTTACTACTATACTACTACTACAAACGTTTAATAAAAATAAACTAATATAGGTTAAGATAGATATATTAGACTAAGCTCTAGAAGTATGCCTTAGCTAACCTAGAGAAGATAGTAAGTACTAACTATACTTCTTCTACTTAAGAAAGTTCTTAGCACTAGAACTTAACTATAATATATATAATAAGAAACTTATAGCTATTATAGTAGTAATAAAAAAATAGAGAATATACTTAGAAGACGCTAAGTACTCTATTAACGTAGTATTAGACTATAAGAACCTTATAGCGTTTATAACAATAAAAACGCTAAATAGATAATAAGTTAGGTAGGTAGAAACGCTAGCTACACTAGACTTTACAATTTAATACTAGAAGAGTACTAAAAATAGAGTAGTAGATACGCTTAGCTAAAGAGCTAACTATATAATAGTAGCTAAGAAGAAATATAAGACTATACTCTACGCTAGACTAGATAGAACTCTAGAATATAATAGCCTGCGGATTAGCTAGATTATAGAAATCTAAGACTAGTAGAATAATAAACTAGAGCTACCTAATAAGTAAGAGAAAAGAAAGGTACTAGAAGCTTTATAAACAGAATTTCTCTAGGAATTCTATAGTATAATAATATATAAACACTAAGAAATTAAACGTACTCTTAAAAGACTATAGTAAGAATATAGGTTTCTAGTAATAAAGAAAAAAGTTATAAGAATAGTATAGAAATATATAGAATATTAGTAAAATAAAGTAGCTAGATACTAACTATATAGGTTACTATAACCTCTAGAACTACCTATAGTACTATAGTAACACGTTACTATAGACTTTATTATAAAACTATCTAGGTTAGTAGAACTTACATTATAAAGAAAGTGCGATGCTATTCTAGTAATTATAGACTAATTTACTAAATACGTATACTTCTACCTAACTAGTAAAACTCTTAAAGCTAAAGAACTAGCGTATAAGGTAAGCTAGTAGCTATTTAGCTAGTATAGAATACTAGAATAAGTTACTATAGATAGAGATAAGCTATTTACGTCTAAGTTCTAGAACGTATTACTTAGCTAAATAGAAATAAGTAATTAAATGTTAACTAGCTTTTACCTATAGACTAATAGCTAAATAGAATAAATAAACTAGACTCTAGAAGAATACCTATAAAACTATATTAACTAGAAATAGAATAACTAGGTTAAGCTACTACCTATAGTATAACTAGTATATAATATAGTAAAATAAGAAACTATAGAGATAACTCTATACTAAGTATACTATAGCTATAAGGCTAGAATATATAGATTAGTAATATATATAGCTATAATTTCTCTAAAAGTAGAGAAAAAAAAGCGCTAGATAAGAATAATCTACAATAAACTATAGAAAATAGTAGAGAAAATAACCTAATAAGTAAATAAGAAAAGAATTAAGAGACTAACCTTTAAGAAGAGAGGTAAAGCTTTTATTCTACAAAAAAATCTGCGCACTAAACAGTCTAGTAAAAAACTTAACTACTTACAAATTAGACTATTTAAGATTAACAAGTAACTTAGACCTATTAACTTTAGGTTAAAACTACTACTAATAATATAAATACACTCTATATTCTATAAATCTAAACTTAAGCTAGTACCTAATAATATACTACTTAATAAACAAACTAAGATAGAACTAGATAAGAACTTTAAGGTTAAAAGAATACTAGATAGAAAGCGTATATAAGGTTAGTAGAAATACTAGGTTAGGTAGAAAGAATACCTACTAGAGAAAGATACCTAGAAACTACTAGAGAACCTTAGAAACTACTCTAAGAAACTTAAGAAGTTTTGTTAGTAGTACTAACTCTAAAACCTAGAGACTAGAATCCTAGATTCTCTAGACAACTCTAGTTAAATAACTAAAGAGAATTAACTAGAGAAATAGAAGGTTATAGCTATAAAAGTTACTATATCTTATACTCTAACTACTTTAGCTTCTTAATATTAGCTAGATTCTTTAAAAGTAGTACGTTATAATAACGCTATACTAGCTCTAGCTACTTTTACAAACGCTTACTACGCGCGTTCGCGGACTGCTAGAATTCGCGTAGAGACGCCTTCTAATAACCTAGCTTAGCGTAAAAACAATCTACCTTTATATAAAGGCGAGCCTCTATACGCGCTAACTCTACCTACTAAGTCTTAGCTAGACGCTCTGCCTTAAGACTAGCCTTAGACTACTAAGAACGCAAATTAGCTGCTAACTAATCTAGCTTCTCTACCTCTTTCTAGTCTAACATCTTATTATAGAACTAACTCTTTATAATATACTTTAAATAATAACTAGAAGATACCTCTAAGACGTAATATAAGTTACAAGAATAGTAAGCGCTATAAAGGTTATTAGATATATTAGCGCTAGTATACAGAACTAGATTAGCGTAATAGTAATAGTAAACTATTAAAGACTTAGTACACGTAGGCGGTATAGTAGAGATAGAAGAGAAAGAAAGAATATAATACTATAGAACTATAGGCAGCGCTACTCTTATATAAGAATAGCGTAGAATAATAAAATACTATATCTAGAAATAGAATAGAGCTTTAGAATAATACTTTAGAAGAAGAGGTAGATATTACAATTATAGAATTAGAAATAGAGTTAGCTAGCTAGAATAGAGAAAATAGTAAGCTAAGTCTAGAGTTATAGAATTATAATAGTCTAGTTTAGAAATTTACCTTAGGTTATATAACCTTAGGTTACGTAATCTTATTACGTAACCTAGCCTAGCGTCTTAGTGCTTAGCACCTCTATATATAGAGTCTCTTAGAGTATTCTTCTACTTCTTACCTTTAGATAGCTAAATTTAACCTAACCTACTCTACTAGCACCTCTTATTCTTATAGCTTATAGAGATAGTGCTACCTATAGCTAACTTACCTAGCTAGATATTCTAGAGGCGCTTATAGTAGTAGAGACCGCAGACCTAGCTCTTATATTATCTAAAGGTTAATACCTCTTTAGCTAGAGATAGCAGTATAATATCTAGCTAAACTAAGTAGCCTTATTAAGAAGCGTTTACTAACAGCTATATTAAGAATTAGAGCTACGAGAGCCTAGTCGCTTACTCTAAGAATCTATTAACGTTACTAATTAATTACTTACCTCTTAGCGCTATATAAGACTACTAGTAGATCTAGTTAGTAGTAGAAAGATACTAGCACTAAGCTAAAGAGAGCTATTAAGAGCTCTATGTATAGAAGGACTTCTATAGAACTTCTACGTGCGGAAACTTCTCCCCCCCCCTCTTTTATAAAATTACGAAAAATCGACAATTCTCTACTCTACTAGCAGAGCTAACAATCTCTCTACCCCGCTAGTAGAACTAATAACCCGCTACTTCGCTAGTAGCTAAATACCTTCTCTCTTCGCTTCTTTCTTAATTAAAAAGCTAAACAAATCTAAATACTATAGAAGAACCCTTGTAAAGCTAATCTAGAGGTAGAACCTTAGCCCTATAATACCTCTTTACTCTAACAGTTCTTAAATTTAGAGTAGTAAACCTACTAGTAGAATATACTAATTAATATTTCTATTATAAAAACTCTATTTAGTAACACAACGTAATAACTAACAAGAATTAGAATAACAACTTTAACTAGAAGCTTGCAAGGCTCTACTAGAGCTTAGTAATACTAGAGCTATTATTAGCCTTAGGTTTATATACACTCTCTACCTCTACTAAAAAGCTTTAAAAGCTCTTTCTAGAAACGCTAGCTAAAATTGTTAATAAAATAGTTAGCTAATTATATATATAATAGGTATATAAATAACAAATCTATATATATTACTAGATTACTACTAACGCTCTTACTAAGAGAGATAATATATACGTAAGATATTAGACATAGGCTACTACTCTAGCTAAAAAAGACGCTAAAATCTAGTAACTACAAGCGCGATTAACCTACTCTAGAGACTAGATACTACCTACTACGCTAGTTTAACGCGCGACGCGTTTCTCTATAACACTAATTATACGCGATTTAAGCGCGTTACCGCTAGAGAATTTAATCTTAAGTTCTTGCCTCTCTATATACTAGCTAGCTATACCTCTAGCGTCGCAAGCGCTAGAGAGCTAACTAATACGCTTTACTAAGTTTCTAGATCTACTCTTATTATTAGATAGTAAGAGTATTACTTTTAAGTAGTAGAGAGATAGCTTATATGATAAACTTTAAGTAAACTAGAATTAGTATACTAGAGATACGCTAGAGAATACTAAGAAAACTATTATTACCTATATCTATACGTAAACTAAAGAAGACGCGTACTAGACTTTATTAGTAATACTACGTACTATTAAGAATAGTAGCATAGTAGTTTCCTATAATTATATTCTTAATTAGCTAGAGAGAAGCTATAGAGACCTATATAAGAGGCTAAACGCTTATTATAATTTCTAAAAGCTTTATTACTAAAGCGCTACTAACTTTACCTACTTCTAGAATAATTTCTTCTACCTTATATAGAAGCGCTAGCTTCTAGTAGATTAATAGGTAGAGAAGTTTTATAAAAAGCTACTAGAGAATATACGCACGTAGTTAGGTATATACTAATATTAATATATTAATAACTATAATTACTATATAGACCTTACTTAAGACCTTACTTAAGAGCTTACCTCTAGAGAAGTACGCGTTGCTACTAGAAAGGCTAAAAAGTATAACGTAATCGCGTTAATACTATAACGCGCGCTTCTAGCTCTTCTAGGTTTTCTAGTACTTAATAAAGCTCTAGTAATCTAGAAGCTAGTTACCTATTTTTAATACTACTAACCTAGCTATCTAAGCTATAATTACTCTAGAGCGCCTACCGCGCAGAAAGCTATTAAGAACGTTAATCTAGAGAAGAAGTCTATAGAGCCTATAGAGCTATAAGTACCTAAGAATAACACGTTAGAATATAAATCTAATAATTTAGAAAAAGCTTAGCTCTAGAAGAAGTCTTCTTTCTAGAGCTACCTACTAGAGTAATAAACCTGCGCGAAAAGCTATTTAGTAGTTCTACGTTTACTCTACTCTACTAAATATTTATAAATAGTCTTATAATTAAGCTTAGAGGTTTAATTAATACTAGAGCGGGTAGCTACGTTCTAGTACACCTAAAGTACCTTTAGACTTTTAGGAAAAACCTCTACGTTAAGCTAGCGCGTATAAAACCTATTTCTCTTACTAGATATAATAGACAACCTAATAGCTAGGTAGACAAATACTTTAAAGCTAATTTAGTACTAGAAAGCTACTAAATACGTACCTACTTTATATATTACAATACTAGCTATTATAATATAATAATTAGTTATAAGCTATTTAAAGAAGTTAACGTTTAGGTTAACTATAAGTAGCGCGCACTAATATAGCTAGATACTAATTAATTAATTAATTATAAACGCGACGCGTTTATCTCTATATAATCTCTTTAATCTACTGCTAAAGCTTAAGTAGCTTACTAAGCTAATACTAATTACTACAACGCCCTAATATTAGTAGTAGAAAAGCTAAGAGTAATATAATAAGAGAAGAAAGAATTATAACGCTAGAAGCTTTAAGAAAACCTGCGCAAGATAGATAGGTAGCTTAAGAATCTTAACCTGCCTGCTAGGTTACTCTATAAGCTAAAAAAGCTACCTGTTTTACGGGAAACATGCTTAAAGGCTAGACTTAACATTAATATAATTAGCGTAGCTACCTTTATAATTAACGCGCGTTAAAAAGATACTATAATTAGGCACCTTAGTGTCTATAAGGTTAATTAGCTTATTACTAATAGGAAGAAAACTCTAGTTGCTAATCTAGAGAAGGAACTCTACTAACTAGTTGCTAAAAAGCTTCTATCTCTAGAATATACTAGCGCAACTATAGCCTATTTCTTAAAAAAGAATTCTAATACTCTACTACTATATAGAGAGAGTATAGATTATAATATTAAGCTTATAGTAGAAAATACCTTAATAAATAGTTCTCTTTATAGTATATTACTAGAGCACCTATAGTTAGTACAGAATTACCTAGAGAACTACTTTTATTATAGCTTTATTATCTATAGCAATGCGTTATACGCGTTACTAGTTCTATTTACTAAAAAGCTAGGTAGAGAATAGAGGTTCTACGTTAACTATTAAAAGCTTAACGCTATTATAAAAAAAGACGCCTATTCTATCTCTCTTATTTAGAAAACGCTTATACGTTTATTACGCGCTAAGGTCTTTACTAAGTTAGATGTAAGGTAAGCTTTCTACTAGATCTAGCTTAATAAGTTAGTAGAGAACCTAACGTCTTTTTACACGCGGTATAGTAACTATAAGTATTAAGTTCTACTCTTTAGCCTCTATAATAGCTCTGCTACCTTTTAGTAATATATTAACAAGGTGTTATATAGCTTACTAGACGATTTCTATATAGTATATATTAATAATATTCTTATTTACTTAGAGAATTTACTTAAGCACAAAGCCTATATTACCTAGGTACTTAATTAATTATATAAAGCTAGGTTATAAGTAGATATTAAGAAATTTAAATTTACTATTAAAAGTACTAAGTTTCTAGAATTAATTATAAGCACTAATAAAAT